>NW_009723220.1:0-50875 GCF_000703405.1 Apaloderma vittatum
TGGTGGAGGGGGATGGGGCGAGCGGGCGGGATGCGTTTTGTAACATCTCTAATTGCGTGAAACGGTGGTCATGTCTCGCTCCAAGAATAACTGGCACTCCTGGCACTCCACTTTTGCAGAGGTGGGTTAGCTACTTGCTCATAGATGTTACGTGTGAATAGGTGCTTGTGATGGAGGGCGGCCGAAGAACTGTTTTTATCGTGTTAACCCGGCTGAGAAACAAGTAGCAGATGGGAATTGATAGACTTTGTGTTTTCGTCTTAACTATCCTGTTTTTTCATGGACAAGATATTCCGGATTATGTTGTGACAGAGGTTTTTCAGGTGGTTTGATTTTTACATGTATTTTTGTTCAGTTCAAATACTGTAAGTTGACTGAATTCTGGCAGTCTTTTTATTAAGTGTGGCTGTATCAGGTTAGAATTTCTGGATAACACTGCCCTTAGTATTTTGGTTCAGGCTGAATTCAAAACTGGAAGAGGCCCTATATAAACTAGTAAAATGATAACAATAAAAATGCTCTTCTGAATAAAAGCTTTTATTTTCTTTGGGCAACATTTTACTGGCAACATTTGGGCAGTGTTTTATTAGCTTTTATTAGCAAATCCTTTTTGATTGCGTTGAACAAATCCAGATTTTAGATACACCTTCAGTGGCTGAAATAGCATCAGAATCCTTTGTTACTGCCTGAACCCAGTGGTGCACTTCTTTTTATAAAGTTATGGCATGTGATACAAAACGAGAACAGTCTCCTTGACCCAAGAGAGACAAAATTAAAAACCTCTTCAGAGATTTGGGGAATCTGAAATGGAAGCTGAACAAGGGCCTAAGATCTCAAACAAGCCTCCCTCTTATTCAAGCCTTGCTCTACACCAGATGAGTTACTGTGTTCTCACACATTGTGATGGATTAATTGCTTTAAGGTGCCTTTTTTAGTGTGTGGAAAAGGAAGAAAAGCACCCCAGAACTGCAGTACTGAGTCCTGATATTGGGTGTTATTTTTGTGTGTTAGCTTTGAGTCAGTTATTAGGCTGGGGATTAAATACTTTCAAACACACTTTTCAGGATCTGAGGCCTGGGGCTAAGACTGAGATGAAACACATTTTTTTTTTTTTTTCAGTTTGGCTGTGATTGTCTCAGGTAAGAAAGGTAGAGACTGAACAAAGATGTGGTATTAAAACTTGTGGCCAAAGAATGATAAGCTTTTAATGTCTGTTGTTGCCTGTCCATTAGCTGTGCCAGCCTTAGCAGAAAATAGCTTGCTAGTTTTCAGGTTTACAGGCTGTCTATGAAAAATTATTTTCCAAAAGGATTAGAGCCAAGTTTTGCTTTTGAATAAAAGGTGACCAAAAAGAAATGGATTTTGGGAAGAAGTTGTGTATTCATGTTTTGTCGATCAGAAAAAAATCTCTGCGGTGCACTAAGCTGTGAATCCTCAGTTAAAGGTGAATTTCTTGACAGAATAGTTCCAGTGCACGGTTATTCCGTGTGCTGAATCGGCAATCTGTTCCAAACATTGCTGGGAGACACCAGTATGTTCATAGACTACCTTGAAACTTTTATGTAAAGGCTACTGTTTATTTTCTAATGTGATTAAGATTAAAATTACTAAAGAAATTGAAAGGTGGCCTGATTTAGAGCTCTATTTGTGATTCTTTATGAGACTCAAACTTCGAAATTAACAGAAATATGAGCTAACATGCTGTTTTCTCTCCTGTTGTTTTTGAGAAGCATTGAGAATGTGTCCATACAATGACATTAACAGTTTACGAAGCTTTTTGTATTGCTAAGAAATATATAATAAAGAGTAGATGGCTGAAAGTAAGAGTTTTAGGTGATAAAACAGCTTTTACTTAAGTGTTGGCTGTGTCTTGCAACACCGTGAAAATTACATCAATTAATGGAAGTGGATAGGAAGTTTAAAAAAAAAATTCAAGGGTTCTTTATTGGCATAGTAGTTTCTACTTAAATTAGAATTCAGGCTACATACTCATACAAGCTTATTTGACTAGTGCTTAGAGCAAAACACATTGTATAGTTATCAAAAGAGTAGCACACTGAAAAATCAATGTGATGAAATTACTGTTATCATAATACATACAAATACATATTTTATTTAAAAATAATAATTTCTAGACAAAGAAAGTACTTTCTTTCTTAGTGTTTGGTTAGCTGGGAACTTACGGGTGACAACACTGGGTAAATTGTTTCCATCCAGGTTGCTGAAGTGGGAGTTGACTTAAAGAAGCAAGTCCAGTCAGCTGAATTTTACATAGGCATACTTCTGTTACAGTTAAAAAAAAGGAGGGGGGGAATATAGAAAAGTGATAAGCTATGTGGAAAAAGGTGTGGACTCAAAATCTATAGGTTTTCTGTATTTTAGAAAGCGTGGAGCTAGAGTGTTCTCTGAATAGCTTGCGTGATCTTTAGTCTAAGTATAAACTAAGGCAATAATTGTCTTAGTTATGAAGGGCAGTGAGGAGAGAGCTTAAAGAAACTTTAACATTGTTTTACTTCGTTGTAAAATTTGATAATTTGGAAATGTCAATATGTGGCCATCTGACCATACGTTATGTTTTGAAGTTTTGGTGTCCATATATTAAACTTTTCACATATTCTGTTCCCAGTGTCCACTGTATGTTGGGCAAATGAAAACGTAGACTTCAGTGTTGGATTTCTACTTGCACTGTTTTTTTCTTTTGTCTCTGTGTTCTTCAGCAGCAATTAACCTTCATATTCAATTATTTGCACATAATGCTTACGGCTGTACCCCTTGTATTCTGCCTCTATGCTGATCTTAGAATGTATAAATATCTTTGTCTTGTTCGCTTTATGTGTTAGTATTATTTATTTCTCTGATGTTTTGGATGGCAAAAATTAAAAATCTACCTTATGAGTCAGTGGGGTCACCGTAGCATCAGTTGTTTAAGGGAATGCACTGAAGGTCCAGGAGCGTTCCGTGTCCTCTGCTAGGATTGCCCGCGTTTTTCTGTCACAAATTGTATTGTGTACTACTAGTATACATTTTTCTGCTGTTTTCTATACTTCCTCCCCCTGCTTCTCTTAATGTCAATGGGAAGCTTGATGAATTTTTTTAGGAGATTGGTTGCATAATGAACTTGAGTAGGATTTTACCAGTGGATGCTGTATTGCCAGTTAATACTTTTTCAGAAGATTATTTTGTTGGATGTCTGTTACTGCTTTGGTTCCAACATGGTAACGAAGGTGGGAAGCTTTCTAGTGGAGGTTTGAGGCATCAACTGATACTTTAGATAGTTGATGCTGAACCCTGGTTTAGGGTATGGCTTTGTATATAAAATAATGCAGTAATGTGTCTACACTAGTGTCTGGCCTGGCTCAAGCTGAACTGACATTCACAGTACTTACAAAAAGCACTAAAGCTGGAACTATTTGTTCGTTTGCATTTTTTTTTCCTGTTGTTATCAATGTGTGAAAATACTTCTGTGTTGTAGGTTTCAGTTTGGTAACTATTTCAGGACTGTTCCCCAGCTGTTCTTCATTAGTGACAGATGAATTGGGCATGATCAGAGATGCTGGAAATGTTTTGAGCCTTGGCCTGTGGTGGAAAGTCCCTTGTTCAGAGTTAGAAAAGAAATGCTGTCTACTAAATTTTGACTATATTTGTAATGTTTCATTGTTAGTCTTACTGACTTCTTGTACTTCAGTTTTCCCTGGGCAGTTGTGGGCCTGCATAAAAAGGCAGAGTATTTATATATAGCTTAAATTCAGTGCCTTTTTTTGTTAGTGAAGTGGTAGCTGGGAAGAACCCGTCCTTCCCTCTTCCCAGCACACAAAGAATCTAGAGGTCATTTCCTATCAGGTGATAATTTGAAATTAGGCCATACTTATCTTAGAGATTCACATGTGCTCTGTCAATTACAGAAGTGCCGTCCCTGCCCTCGTAATACTTATCAGCCTTACTTCTGGATTCTTGACATTTTTAAAGTTGCTGTAATAGGAAAGTTTTTGTTTACTTCTATGATGTAGCAAAGCCTTTTTTTTTTGGAAATAAAGAACTCATGTACTCTGAGTATAACGTTTATATTTCACTCTAAGTTGAAATTTTTTTGGGGGGGAGGGAGGTAACGTGGGTGAAATACCTTAGAAAATTTGTAGAATATCATCAGTGGAGGAACTGGTACATTTTTCTAAAACGTAGTATGGTGAACTTAAAAGGAGTTGGTAATGTTCAGTGTAAGAAGCAGATCAAAGAGCTTCTAAATCGCCTGATAGCTTCTTTATCTCTGAAAGACACTATTAGAGGAGCTTTTCTGTTTCTAGATTCAGTTTTGTAGTGTCAGAACTCTGCTTTGAACTCAGCATACATGTTGACTTACCTGTTTGCACTTCAAGTGTGATCTAGAAGATTGATTTAGGATCGCTAAAATAAAGGCCGAGCTATGTGAAACTGTGAATTTGTAGTGTGTATACTCATTATAAATTCAAGAAGAATTGGCAAATCATGTGAATATGCATAACATTTATTACTTCATTAGTTAGCCAATCAGATTATTGGAAGTTTGGGAGATACTATGGGACAGAAATTGCAGGTATTTTCACTTCTGTGAGATTTTTGCTTCTTAGTTACTATACTTTTCTTACATTTCTTTTTACCTGGACAGTGGAACTGTTCTCTTACCTGTTTCCTTTTCAACAGCTTTGATTTCCACCCCCCCTCATTTTTTTTGAATTGTTGGATTGTAAGAGGAAGGTTTAAGAATGATATTATTAGCAGTAAAATATGGGGCCCTGTTTCTGGTGATTTAAATTCCTCTGGTCTGTGTTCTGCTCAGACCTCATTCTGATTGTGGGTGTTCCACACATCCAGTATTTCTGAGGTAGACTTTGGTGGCCTGTGTGGGGGTGATTTAAGTAATCCTTGCCCCAGTCTTCTGCTGAAGATGCTTGGCAGAATTAAATCTGAATTCCCTCTTCAAGTTCTGCAGCTCTGAGCTTTGCATATCAATTTAAACAAAATCAAATTAATTCTGTTTCTACACCAGATTGGGAAGTGCAGTGACTGAAGACGCAGCACATTTGCTTTTTCTGCTGGTGTAGAAAAGGAAGGGCAAGTGGGTCTGAGTAATCTATTCCAGAAGGTGGGTTCATATCTGGTGCTGCTGATTTCTTAAATAAGTGTGATATGAAAGAGAAACGCACATATCTCGGATCTCTATGTGTGTCAGTTCCACTGATGGCTGAATAGGGATAACACTTACCTGTCTTTTTAGGGCATCGCAAATTTGAGGGGCATATTGCTTGATGTTGTGCAAGACTGAGGATCAAGAACTGGGCTTAATATGAAGCTGATGCTCGAAAGAGCTTAGTGGTTCTTGGATTGAGTCAGTGCAATGTGCAGATAAAGGAGCTCCCACCACTCTAGATGAAACACTGAGAGTCTAAATCCAGATTTGTTTCTGATGGCTAGGACTTATTTTCCACTCATAATTCTTTAGAATTTGTGAGAAATTTTATAAGTAGCAGGGAAATTTTTATGAGATCTGGAGATGGAGAGAACTGTGTTTTATTTGAATTAGAAGATGTGTTGAGTGAATTTTATAGTCCTTTGAGACACTTTATTGGTAAGCATATTGTTCTGTCATCAGTGGAATGAGAGAAGCTTATTTTTCTGTAGATTTAAATCCTTTTTGACCCTTAGTATCTCTTCCCTTCCTTCCCCCTCTGCAATAACCCCAGCTTACTCACATAACACCATAATTCTGTTTTTTCCAGAGCTGTGTGGGTATTGATTGCCCAGCAGGTTGCTGCCAAAAATACATATAGCAGCTTGTTTTTCCCTTTGAGGACAGTCATTTGGATTTGTTTTTACTGTGCAGATACTAATTTTCATGAACTTTTTTTTTTTAAAAAGGATGAGCATAAAGGTTAATAAGTGAACAATATGATCCCATGATCTTAATTTCTTGAAATCATACTAAAGACACAACACTTGAAAAGTGATAGTAGCTGAACACTTACCAGTATGTAAGTCCTCTTCTTATTTGTGCTACTAAGACTGTGAATACCGAGTTTTCTTTGTAGGGTGGAGGAGAGACAAACTGGTGGTTAAAATACAGCAACCATGTGGATGTAATCTTTTATTCTCTATCTGCACTGTAATGCAAATAAATGAACATTTAATATGAGCAAAGTTCCCTCTTTGCCTATTATTATTTTTTCTCATTTATCTAGCAGTCTTTTTGAAATTGCATGTTCTTTTGCAATACTGTAGAAATACATGCTGTAGCTTGCCTCTGAGACTTGTGTTTTGTAGAGAAAGGCACAGCTATCTGATTTACACCCTTTTTGGGGTTTATACTTCAATATATAGCTACTGGTTCTGTTTGCTGGCTGGAGTAGTTTAGCAGAGCATACTGGTTGTCATGTTAAAAAGTTTCATTGTGAGTTCTATATTGATTAATTCAACATGAGCACTTTAATCATCTCATTTAGTGAACTTGAAAGTATGTGCAAAGCTTACTTCTTAGGTTTTATTATTAACAGATTACTTTAAATAGTATCTATATATTGAAAGAATCTCTTCGCTAAAACATCAAATTGCATTGATTCTAGGATTTTCATACTGCATTTTTGGTATAAATGTTGAAGGCTGAATAAAATCCCAGTGTGTTTGATGAATTTCACAGTCTTTCTTTTTTATAAATGTATCTTTAACAGGTCATTACTTAACTTTAAGCATCAGTCTTCCTACGTATTTTTGTGCTTTCAAGTAAGTAGTTATATTAGTGTACAGGCAAAGTAGATTCTATATTGTATTTACCTTTGTTTTAGTTAACAAGTCACCTGTAAAATGCATTTTAACCGATTGTTGGAATTTGCACATTGGTGTTGGGTTTTTTTTTGTTATTCCTGTAGAACGAGCACGAGTTTTACTATGACAAGCATTAGAATTTGTTTCTTGAGACTCATGGGCCATAGATGCATGTATATGTAGTGGGTTTATTCACTCATTCTCTTCCTTGTCCTTCGTGGTTATATTTTCTCTTTTTTTTTGGCCATTAAATTTCATTTCTGTACAGATGGCTTGTAGATGCAGTTGTACCTTCTTCTACTTTGAGGAAATGTATAGTGACTCCTATGTTGTTAATAAAACTTGTCTTAACTAGAGGTTTCAAATACATGAATGCTTGAGGGAAGCAGGTAGCTGTGCTGATCCTGGATGTTGAATACTCAGTATATATGTAGGTGTCAGAAATTGTATTTCACAGCCTAAAAGGCCGAGGGTTTAAATGAATTTGTGATGGAACCATGACCGCAGTAAATAACGATGAGGCTAGGTAGAAGGCAAGTTTACAGTTACAGTGATGTCTTAGGATTTGACTGTTAATTTGGCCACATGTTTTGTTGGTTTATTTTCTTTTTCAATGGCTGTTTTGTCTAAAGACTTTAAATTATCTTTTCAAAGTGGAACTATCACCATTGCTATTTGGTTTGTTCCCACCATTCCTAGAAGTGAAGGAATAATACTGTGTGGTTAATAAGGTTTTTTACAGCTGGTTTGTACCAGTGGACCTGAACGGTGATGTTGAAAAGTATGGGATTTCTCTTTTTTTTGGTCAGAAAAGGAAGGAAGCATGCATAGAGAGAAAGAAAACGGATGCAGGAAGAAGTGAGTGAGGGTGAAAAGAAGACTAACAGCTGAAGAAAAAAACCACAAGAGCACACTACAGTCTGGGAAGGAGAGGTGAAGAGAAAAGAGGTAGCGATTCATGACTGAACAGAATCGACCGCTGCATTAGTGGACAAAAGAAGTGGCATTGGTTTCTTAGTTTTGGACTACCTGAGAAACATTTAGGACGATTTGGTGTTCCTAGAGCTCTGTAAGATTTCTGAAAACTACATTTTGACTCATTAATAATGAGTGCTCTCCAATTTGTTTTTTTTTTTTGTCCGTTAAGCTTTTATTTCCTGTGACTGCCAACAGTGATACAAAATTTTGGGCACTTAGTTTTTTAGCTAAAACTTTTCTGAGTCTTACATGAATTTAAAGTAAATGTCCAGACTGGTATATTACACCACTGGAGCAATGGGAAAAAAACCAAAAAAACTTTACATGAATCTGAATGCGTTTTACTCTCCATTTCTGTTGGTTAGCGCTTAGTCCCTTCAGCACTGTTAAAAGCATATTAATGGACCCCAGCATAAATGAGAATCATACTCAGAAATAGCAGTTTCAGTACACACTGTTGCCATGGATGTATTGAGTTGTATTGAGTGAGTTACTAGTTACAGATCACTTGAGACATAATGCACTGTGAGGATCAGCAGTGTACTTAGATCATGATCACCAATGTGGGGGTGAACTTTGCTACGTGTGGCAAGACAACAGTGTTTTGTAATGTGTTAGTATCGCATGTGTGCGTACGCATATATGTAAGTGTAATCTTGGCGTGATATGAATAGAAAGGTCAATATGAAATGGGAATTAAAATTTACTTCCTTTGAGATAATTTCATGTTGAAGGGATTAGGCGATTAAAATCCATAGATCTCTGAATATATTTTCAGGGATGCATGGTAATTCAGTTCAACATAACATCGCGTTTGAGAAATAGTAACTGTTTGCTTGTCTGTAATTATGCTATTTCTTAAAAATATGTGTGGGTAAGATTTTAGAACGCTGTTACGTTACATAGCTATCAAATGAGTAAAAATGACCACAGCAGTGATGGAAAGAGGATGTATCCAAGCGTGTTGATAAAGGTAGCTTTAGGAGCTGATTGAGTGCTCTTCAGTAGAAGGTGACTGTAGACTTTCAGACTTTTTTTCTGTACAGGTTGTCCTTTCTCTAAAGAGCAGCTGAGTCCATAAATTGTGTCACTTCTAGCAGCTTCTCTCCCCAGTGGGTACAACCCAGAATTGATGGGCTAGTAAATGGTAGCAGAGCAGTTTCTCTCTTTGCCTGTTGTCCTCTTCATCTCTCCCATTGTGATTGTGTGGCAATTTGGGCTTTTATTAGCAGCTACAGATTTTGTTCACGGCACCTGCAAGTATTGGCCCCTTTTGGGTTTTATAAAAAGGACAGTTCCCTGGCAGTTGTAAGCATTTAATTGGTGATTCTAGGGGACCTCAGTCAGTTTTTCCCTTATTACATACATCTAAGAAACATCTGAACTAATGATCAGTTTATTTGGGGTTCATTCTTATTTCTAGCCTATGTAAGAAAGAAGAAGAACTCATGAAGAATTATAATACAGGATTAATTGGCTCTGAGATACACAGTGTGTGACTTCAAATAATTTTACTTTTCAATTCTGTTAAACATTATCTTCTAATAGTCAAACCCTTGTTTCTCAAATACAGAAACATAAAAAGTCATCTCACAAACCTATTTATTCTATATATTTGAATCAAGTTAAATAATGGCTTCAGTTCAATATGTTAAATGTATTGTTTTTTTTTAAAAAAGACGCTGTTGTAATGAAGACATTACATGGAATCCATGCACAAATTAAGAAACATGATTTCATATTAAATTTATGTCTAATGCACTATGCATTATTTTTTTTTGTGGTCTGCAATATTTTAAACTTGAGAGTTGTATCAAACAGTGTTATAAAGCAGGTTTATAAAACACTGAATTTTGAAGTGAGTTCTATGAGCATATGAGTGAGCTCAGGAAAAGATTTTTCTCTTTTTTTTCCAACTGTATTCCTCTGGAAAAACTTGCACGGAAGGCAGCACCGCGGTTGTTCTTCCAAAGGGCCAGGGATGGGTGCTGTTCCAGGCAGTCTAAAGCAATTACATAAGAAGGACGCGTGGTTCCTGTCTCCAGGTGCTGAGGGCCCTGCCTCTGTAGCCTGCCCAAGAGCTACTGGCTTTTTGGCAAGGCTGTTCTTTGTGGCAAGAAAATAAATCAATTTCTTTCTCCTTGAAATAGTATAAAGGGGAGGAAATGGAATTTATTCTCTACTGTAAATTGCTATAAAGCAGGTGTCCCTTTCAGTTGAGCTGCTTTCTCTTATTTACTAGAGGGCAAAGGTTGATAATGCTGCTGTAATTTTTCTTGTTTCCCGTGTTACTTTTGACGGTGATACTTTCTATAACGCTTCTTTGACGTTGCTGTTCTTTTGACTGCCTTACTAGTGCTCTGGCATGTGTGAATGTCTCCTTATGGAAGCTTGGCTGGAGACAACAGTGAAAATAATAGCTTTAAAATGGCATGGGGAAAAGTCAAGGGAAAGGATGCAAGTATTAGTGAAATAATTAGAGAGACCGTATTCTGTTTAGGCATTGTCCGTTTCTATTTGCTCAGTTGATTGGAAAAAAAGACAGATCAATGGAACATTGAAATTTGTCTTTTGTCAGCATTCATGGATAGTGAGCTGGTACAACGTGTTATGCTAGACAGAAGTAGCCTGCCATGCTCCAGCCCGCTATTTGGTTAATTTACTTTGAGTAGTAGGAACATCAGCGAATTATGGGAAGTAAAACCAGAGGATATTTGGTCGTCTTGAGATTTTGGTGCAAGAAAAAAATTAGTAGCAACTGTATCTTGTTTGTATTTGCCACATTTCATCTCTTGCTGCTGTTTTTAGTGTTTCATATTAAATGGATTTATGGTGAGTTTTAACAGGGTTTTCTAATCCTGAACTGTTTCTTAGACAAGGTATTTTTGAAAAATTCTGTTACTTGCCAAGCCTCCTTTAATAAATTAGAATTTAAAAAACAATTATTTTTTTCCCCCTGATTGCATTGCATGGCTGCTGGTTTGATTTATTAGCAGAACAATTAATGCTGAAATGTTTAATTTGAGGCCTAATCTGAAATTTTTGCCATTGCAGCCATTTTCATGTGCGTGACACAGATACTGCTTACCGCTGCGTCACAAATATTTTATAATGCCTGCTTTTCCTTTTATTTGGCACACACCAAGTAGAAAGAGCTCCGAAGGTTGTACAGAGTGGGTAGCTACTTGACACTAGTGGTCAGGAAAGGTAACAGTGCTGGAGAATGAAGTTTGCTTTCACTCAGTTACTGTGGCCAAGAAGGAACCGTTAAGAAGTGACAAAGTTGTTGGGCATGGGGTAAAGTGCCACTGTTCCAGGCATTTCGTCACTTGAGGGAAGAGCCCTCGCCCCTTCCGCTTGTGAAGGTTTAGCTTCCAGATTAACTGGTCAGGTAAAATAATTTGTAATGTCCTGAAACTTTTCTACCCATTTTCCCTCTTGTTTATGTACGCTGGTTTCCTGTTAATGTAACTCGCTGCTAATTTCTTGTGGTTGTTTTTATTCTTGCCAAGTTGGGGCCTGAATACATCCCCTGTCTGTAGTCTTTCTGAATCGCCCATCTGATAGTTCCAAGTGTAGAGAAGCAAGGAAGTTAAGATATCGGCACTGAAATCTGGGCTTGGATTTAAGATAATGACTAGTTCAACTAATCTAGGAATAATAAAATGCCTTAAAATGGCTGCAAATGTATTCCTGCCTACTCAAAGAGATCTTCTCACTGGTAGCACATTATAGAGGATCTGTAGTGTAGTTAAGAATTGGATCCTTGCCAGTAGATGGAAGCATTTTTTAGCATCTCTCCATGCTTTTTCCCTGTTTTTTTTAATGTAGTATCAAAATTGGTTTTTTTCAGTCTCTTTCCATTTATTATGAGCTATTCCAATTTGTGCTAGTTCAGATTACTTCCATTTGATGTTGTAAACATTTTTACATTTTTTTTTTGTGGAAGATCTTTCTAATTTCATATTTTTAGAGCTCTTTTCTTCTCTTCTGCATCCTCTTTTTATTCTGGGCACGTTGCTGCTTGTCAAATTTCTTTTCAATTTCTGTTTTGCTGTTGCAGTAATTGGCAGTCGCCCTCTTGGAGCTCCTGAGGGAAATCATACATGTAGGGTATAACCACAGCAGCACCTGAGTGATACCACTGTAGGGCAGGAGACAGAAGAGTTCAGCCAACCAAAAGCAGAAGAGATAAGAAGCTGTGAAATGCTCAAAGTAAGCAAACTGGAACAGCAGAGACACTGGGCCTCCATCATTTATAACAATCTTAGTACTCAGTAGGCACATATTTTTTTAGGTGGAAATATATGTATTTTTTTCAAGCATGATGGAACCGTTTTTTAGCAGTGTGTATGATTTGTGAGAAACCTAATAATCACTAGGTTATACATTGTTGTGAATATTCTTGGCTCTCTTTTGTAGTTAGTCTTTTTTGTCCTTGATTTTTATTTTCATATAGTTCTCTTACATTAGCTTCTTCCTGGAAAAAGAATTTGATTATGTTGTCAAGTTGTTCCATTATTTCAGGAAATCCAAACCTTATAATTTACTCCAAAATTGCCGTTTGTTTAAATATATTACATTCATATCTATAAACATACTTTGATTTTTGTATTGATCTTTGTAAGAGGCAATGGCTGCCAAGACTAAACGTTGAACTGTAAACAAAAAGCTCTAGGACCTTCAGGTAATATCTCTTCAGAGCTTTCTTTGGAGTCTGGTAGCAATTGATTGGATCTGTGTTCTTCTCTGTTGAATGGTTACGGACAAAAAAGTTATTACCTGGGAAAAATGGAACAAGGAAAGTGGATGAGAGTAAAACCAATGAATAATAAGGCTGTTGCTCTGAATATTGCTTGCCCAGAAGGCTCGTTGGCTTAGAGCGTGAGTAACAGCACAGCCCCTTTCAGCTGGAGAATGCTAGGTCTGATCTGTTTCTGATCGGTAAAGATTGAACTTTGTGGTTAATGTGTGACCAGCGGGTTCATGTGAAATGTGTTCGATGTTCATGGAGCGGTTGACAGGCCTTGTCATAAATCACAAGCAGAATTGTCATCAATTGATCCATCTTCTCAAAGGAGTCATGAAAACTGGATCATTTTCCTCCACCGACAGGCGAGAAGGAGACGTGGTGGTGGTCTCGATAACCTTGCCCCGCCGCCACATGTACTTCTCGTCACTTTGAAAAAGCTCATTATTCTGAAGCTTTTCAGTGGAATTCAATTTTCCCTCACCTCCATTTTTGCATGCATACAAAGCCTGCCTGAAGAACCTTGTAATATAATAATTTCTGCTATTTCCCAAATACGCAAAATACATCTTAGCTTATAGAGTTAGAAATATACACGACATCAGAAATTTTACTTGCATGCAGGAATAGTTCTGTTGACATACAAAGCTGTGGGATTTTATTGAGAGTTTGGAAATAGTACCACAAAGAGTGCTAATGTTCAGTTCATTAGTTTCCTGGAATTATTACTGTAGCTTATTTCTGAAAAGCATAATAAACAACCCTGGGGAAATTGTAGTATAACACTTGAGTATCGCTTTCATGTGAAGAAAACTGGTATTTTTTGTTTAGCTCTGTTTATTTTGCTGGAGTTGTAAGATTTTTTTTTTCCTAACAAATGTTGTGGCTTCATCAGAGCACTAATAAATATTTCAACTACCTACAGGTCAAGTACCAGCACCAGTAAACTTCAAAGCATGAATTTAACTCATCTCACTCCTTGTTACGTTGTCGTAAGCTAATCTCTTTGCCTTGCTCATATCTGTGTTGGATTTTTGAGCGATGTTGACTGTTAAGGTGCAGCCTGTGAAAATAAACACCTGACCTGTAGAAATGCTGTAGCTAGGAGAAAAAGAGAGCTGCTCCTGAAGACTTTTTGTCTGTTGATTTTGGTGTTGGTTTTTTTTTTGCTTGGGTTGTCTCTGCTATTGAAGGTTGATGCCATTGTGGTTTTTGAGAGAAGAAGCCCCTAGGAAATGAAGGGACTTTAAGATTGTAGAGGAACTAATTTGAAGACAAAACCAGTTGTTTAGCTGTAACAAAATCAGTGGGAAACTGATTAATACAGTTTACAGAATTCAGAGGGCCGTGAATTTTTGTTGCTTATCAAAGCTACTAGCTCTTTATTTTTGGAAGGCCTATTGTAGTGTAATGTAATTAACTTCAGAGGCTAGTTTTATAAATGAAGCATTACAGTCAAGGTCATCAAGAATACAAGGACAGTTGGAGTTGCTGCCTCACTCTGTGGGTTTACAGTTAAATGAAGAATAATAGTAGGTAGGTAGCGATGTATTTTTCAATAGCAGCTTTTTTAACCAGAGTGTCGGAGTACAATAGTGGCATAGTGCATGCAACTCTGAATTTAAAACTGCACATGTAATCCAAATCATTTGCAGGCTTGCAGCATTTGCCAAATGTGCCTGTGCTAGCTGCAGTCATGTGTTGAAAAAACATGGTTTGTGGCAGAATTACCAATCATAAAATACATGTTTATATTTTCTTTCTAGGATCAAGTAGAACACACTGATTCAGCAGAACTGGCTGGTTGTGCTGCAGTCATCATGAGTAGGCACAGGGTCATGCGTTTCTTAACATATGTATAAGAGAAAAAGGTAAGAAGCAAGTTCTGCTTTAGAATATGATGATTCAGGGCTGTGTACTTGAAGTGCGTGTATCTTTGTGTGTATGGATATATATTTATATACATACACCTCTCTATATGGATATATATCTTATCTAGGAGATGATGGAGTATTTTTAGCATTTTGTTGGGTTTGTTTTTATTGAGAGTAATTGCCTTCTTTTAGAGCAAAGATGTGTCTTATTTTGTTTGGGGGAGCAGGGAAGTGAGCAAAGTCTTTCGTCCTCAGTCTGTGGTGCAGGCAAATCCCATCAGTTAAAAATACAGCTATTGCTGAACTCTTTGAACAAGCTGCTCAGTGCAGCAAAGGTGCTTGACTTCTTCCTCCCAGGGGAAAACAATACAAAGATCACTAAAAGGAGCTGGAGCAATGTGGTCTTGACTGTTATTTCTTGGGGTTGAAGGAAGTCCTCAGGAGCACTAGATCTAATAAATTAATTTGGTCAGTTGATATGTAATTCCATGTTGTCGTGCTGTGGGAGAATGACATGTTCTGGGTGTCTGATTTTCTGGGCATCTGGCAATGTTTGATTTCAGTTCGATCATGCCCCTTGTGACTTTTGTCTTGGGAGTCTTCCGTAGGTGTTTTTGGTGAGGACTGTAGCAAAGTATTTGAGTATTCTGTTTAGTAAGAGTTTACTGAAATGTGTACATTCACAGTTGCATATTTAAAGAGTAGCCGACAGAAGACAGCATGATAGAAAGTACTGAGATCTTCTTCTGGTTTCTTTACATATTCTCTGATTTTTAGGCCTTTGCTACAACAATAATAGTTGTACGTTGGTATTACATTTGGTGCATTTTTTATTGTAGTGTTTTAATGTGATTGTGTGCTGGTCATCCACTGTTAGAGAAAATTTAAAGAAAATTTAAAAGGCTTAAGGCTGTCAGTTCCGGTGGTGAAAAAATCTTGAGAGTTTTTTAGGATGTGCAGTGCAGAAGATCATGGGTTACATAATTCCTCTCATAGAGACCAAAACAAATACGAGTCTTGTTGCTTTGCAGGTATAACACAAGGCCTTTCTCTTTGTGCAGTTCATTTCCCAAGAAGAACCTGACATGTGGCGTATCTTAAAAGGCAGTTTCAAACGTTAAGGCTGTTCAGAATACCTTCTAATTTTAAGGAAGGTATTTCTGCCCTTTACTTTTGTCTCCTTCCCTCCCCACTAATCAGTTAAAATTTGTCTTATGTCTAAATGATACGAAAACTAGGATAGTAATTCTTGCTACATATGACACATTTTGGTCCATGCAAGTTTATATTTAGACATTAGGGGAGAGTAGAACATGCAAGCTTTAGAAAACATAATAAGTCCATGCTGTTGCATGAAGAAATTGAAAAGTGAAACACAGAGTTTCTGCATTATGCATGGCTTTTAACCCAACAGGAGCTTGAAAATAATCTGATTGACAGGCTGCATTTTTTGTTAGCTTTTTGCCATGAAAGATAAGAGATGACTCTACAATGGGTAGCAAGTGATCTTGGGTTCTGGACTTACTGTACCAGTGGATGGTGGCCATTATTGTATTCATTTATTTTTTTTTAGGATACAGAATTAAAAAGAAAAAAATATTGCTATTTAATGTAGGTTTTTGCCTATAATTAGTCTTTTCTGCCAAATTTTTCCATGGAAGACTGTATTTTTGAAAAAAACATCTTATGCTTTTCACTGGATAGGTGATTTATGTCTCCTTTTCCTTGCACTGGCACAATATCCTCTTCTTCATGCCGTTCACTCAATATATACTAATTTAGGAAGCGTCTCCTCCTTGGCAGCATACAGCTGAAATGGCTATTGAAATTTCTTTCTGATTTGCTCATATATTTGTTCTCACTATTCCAGAGTTTGAGTTATGTGTTTGCTCGTCAGCTTCTCTGGATACCCTGGCTTGGAACAGTAGAGCAATACTAAAGAGTTCCACAACTATCATTAGAAAATGTCATTTCAATCGTTGTACTAGGAGGGAGTTTGGGACTAGAATATTTCTAAAATTATTCCAGACTTCTATAGTGGTACCTGCGAGTTACAAAGGAAGTTTCCCGAGACCTATAAAGGATATGTTCTTTTTATTTGTGTTGTTTATGTATTACTTAATAAAAATATTTAAAGTAACATTAAATTCTAAATCATGGGGAAAACAGCTATCCAGTTGTTACAGCATGCTGTGTTAGAGCATTTTGTATTTTCTGTTTTGATCCTGAGTTGCTGGCTATGCAGAATTGAAGTCTTAAACTGTCAAAAATATGAGTTGCTGACAACGTACTGGTCAAGCAGCACTGCAGGGATCTGTTAGGAACACAAGGACTCTTCCTCCTTTTCTGTCAGGAAGAGAATGGTAAGGACTTTTGTGGGTTTGGCAGCGTGTTTTGCTCTTGGACGGAAACTTCTGGAAAACTTGTGGGGGGCTTGTTGTGTTCTTTTAAATAATAACAGTAACAGTAATTATTTTAGATATTAGACCTGAGGATTTGCAACTCCCTTTTCTGAGCTATACCTACTGGCATAGACAGTGAGATCTCATTTAGAGTGGCAGTCAGCTTAGTGATTGTGGGTTGAAAAATAGAAGGTTGTCTGCGTATCCTGATACATCAGTAAGTGACATGTCAGTGATAGAAAAGGTCTTTTCTCTTTTCAGTTTGAACTATGAGCATCCCTGAATCTGGATTTTGGCTCACTGCAAATCTGTGCACCTGTGTTTGAGCTTTGAAATTCATGTGGTTACATATATTTCTTCACACATATTTGTTCACACATACTTCTCTCTACTTAAAGTTTTTAAAAATATAGGAGAAATCCCTCTTATTGTATTGGACCAAATTGAAACTCACAGATATTAGGTATTTAATATTATTAACATCTGTGTTACTGAAAATACTTTCACGGAGGTGCTGTGAAGTGTTAACCACACTGGGATTGTAAGGGAGTGGGAACAACATTCTAAATCTTCTTTCTATGCCATTGTTATTGTTAAATGTGTGGTCTCCTAAATCTGAATATTTGTATTTTTCTAATGTTATAGAACACTCTTAATATAAAATTTAAAAGCCAAACCCTGACTAAAGTCAATAAAATTTTATTTATTATGATTTTCTAACAGTACTTCTCTTGCTTAGGCACATAATGTTCCTGATTTGTATGACAATTAAAAAATAGCTAATATAGGACTAAATCTAGGAAATGTTAGGGACAAACGTGGCTTGTATTCTACTTAGTCGAGTGTGCATAAATTTGAGTTAGTTCTGAAGTAATTTTTTTCAGACTTTCAGTTAGATATTGAAGTTGTATGGTCAGGTCTGAATTATTCTAAACACTTGAAAGTTACACAGGATCAAAATGCAGTCATCCAAAGAGTTACTTGAAAACATGTTTTCAGCAACTATATAATCAGCCTGGCGTTCCTTCCCCATCAACTTACTTGTCAGTAATCATTATCTTCTCTGAAATAAGCAAAACAAAAAGAAATCAATGCTTGTAGCCTGTTTTTTTGGGGCCACCCGTATTGCAGAGTTTGTGTTTATGTCCGAGCGAATGCCTTGACTGGAGGCCCTTTCTCACCATGGAAGTGCTTGGAAATTTATGTCTGGCGGCTTCAGACAGCGTCACAACTTTTGAACACACAAATTTTGCGTGGCACTGTTCAGTCTTGCACTGCTTCGCTGACCAATGCTCTTTTCATCATTGACCTTAGTAGTAGGACATTGCCTAGGAATAATTATTCACTTCATCAATTGTTTGCAAGCCTGGAGTCTTATAATTGTGATGTAAATTAAACACATTATAAATGGATGTGAAATTATAGGGTATTGTGTGAAAAACATCCTTGCTATAGTGAGTTAATTTTTGTTGGATGTTTGGAACTCTGAATGTAAGAAAAAAGTGCAAGCGAAAAATTCATTGGGACAGATTCCATTTAACTTTTCAATATTTGATGTTTACTGAGCTGGTAAAGATACTTCCTATTAAGGAGTTGAAATAAGGTGGAGAGAAAGGTGCAGGAGAACGTCCAAACTCTTGCAGTTTGCATGATTTTAGTATTTGTACGTCTAAGGAGAAGCCTCTGAATTTTAAAAATTATTTTGAATTGAAATGTATGTAGTAGAATCATGGAAATTATTTGGGTTGGTAGGGACTTCAAGGATTGTCTAGTTCCAACCCCCCTGCCATGGCAGGGACCAATTTAAATGCAATTTTTGCAGTTAAAAAGGTATGAAATATTTTTAATACAATGACTTGGTGGGCAGATGAGAACTTGGGAAGACCTTACAACAGGTATCCAAGGGATCAAGGAGTGTACACCCTGTCACAGCTGGAGGTCAAACCCTGGCTTTTGGTAGAGAATGCGAGGTGTTGAGCTTTTTTAGACTTCAAATGCAACCATTAATCAAGGTGGCCAGCTTTTTGATTGCCTATGTTGTAGTCTCTGGACAGAAGATGATATGACCAGTAATCTGTTTTCCTTGCAGAAAGAGTTAATCTAAATTCCCGGACAAATCTGGGAGTTTGTAAGGTGTTGAGTCTGACTTATGTCTCTGAATTTCTTTGCAACGTGGCCTTTTTTTTGGTGGTTTATTGCAATTTATGAGTTGCTAATACACAATTTTTCTTTAAAATTGGCTTCTGTATATATCTAAAATATGTTTTAATCTTGTTGAATTAAATGGCAATGTATTTGTGGTGTAACATGATCGTCTTTAAAAAACACCGTGTGTCAAATTTGAGGTCAACCTTAAAAAACTCAAGCTCTGCATTTTGTGATATTTTAATGCATGATCTTTTGGTACCGATAACCTAATCGTAGCTGTTGCCTACGATAAATACAAAACTGTATTTAATGTTAGTAATTGAAATAAAACTAGTTGATGCTTTCCTCAAATGTAGATACAGCGGAAGTGAACTTTGCTTTTAAATTGGAAACTTCCTCTGATGTGTTTCATCTGCCTGTTGTGTCTCAAGTGTAAAAGAACAGGTTTTTAATTGAGCTGGAGTCTAGGTGTCAGGTCTAACACTGTTCCTGACTGCAAAACAAGGTTCTCGCCCTTCTCCTCCTCCGTTTCCTTATTTCACAACATTGAAAGCCAACTCTGAAGAGAATAAGGCTGTTTCGGATGATGTTCAGAGAACAGATCAGATCAAGGTCTCTCTTTATGGTATATAGGTTATGGCACACATTTCTCGGTGAAAACATCTTCACTGGTAGGGAATGTTTTTAGAAAATGAAATCAGAGTGTCTTGTTGCTACAAGCCTTTGGTGGGAAAAAGACCATGTTCCTAGGGCAAAAATGTTGTTTTGTGAAGTTGCAGAAAGTTATTTAATGACTGAAGGTTGTTTTTTTCATTTCTCCCTTGTCATCTTCCTCTCTGGTCTGAGAGTATTATCTTTTGATGAGACTATTTACTTCTGTGCATTTTACTATATTTCCAGTACGTGCCTTTCAGGGAAACAAGGATTATTAAAGCAGGCATTTTAAGAGCTAGCACAATTCAAGTAACACCCATTAAGTCTTTTAACAACTTTTACAAGTATGAATCTCTGAAGCATCTCTGGGAAATGAGGAGTGACACAGAATACTGCTAGCCTGGTATGCATTAAAAAATCAGAAGCACAGAGAGTTTAAAATACTTCTTCAAAGCCACATGAGCTAATTGGTGGTAGCACGAAACTGAAAGCTGCATCTTCAGATTGTTATTAGTTAATCCTTCTGGTTCTCTAGACTATTATTTTCTGAGTGATATTGGAGCAGTTTTGCTCTTACCCTTATGGTGATCCTGATGATTGTACATGTTACTTGGGAGACTGGAGGTAATAAAATCCAGAGCAAGTCTGAGGAGGTTGTTAATCTGGATTGAGCAAGTTTAAAAGCACACAAGTAATTTTTATTCCTGGAAAATACTTCCAATTTATGCATGTGATATATGTAAAATTTGATTTCTTTTCCCCTTAAATCCCTAGAATTGTCCTCAATATGTAGTGGAACACTGCTGACCGAAGGTTAAATATCTGACTGTAATTTGTTTTCTGGCAGGTTCAGACAAGAATCTGGTGGTCTTTCCCTGACAAATGGAGAACTATTTCCAAGCAGAGGCATATAACCTCGATAAGGTTTTAGATGAATTTGAGCAAAACGAAGGTGAGTCATTTTGAACAAGATCACAGTTGCATATTAGATGTATTTATTGTGCAGAGAGCACCATTGAAGAGGGAGAGGTCTGTGATACCCTTTTTGGTTTTGAATTGCAAATTAGGATCAGAACTTGCGAAAAACATCTGTTAGTTTTGCGTGGTGTGTCTTCAGTATTTGTTAGTAGTGTTCTCTTCTGTTTCCATTAATGTTGTTGTACTTTAAAAAAATGTCTCACTCCTTTAATAGCAAATCTACCACACACTTTTTAAAAGATTTTGTGAAGCTTAATCTCAGTGGCAATATTTTAGTAATTTATTTTAAACAAATCAGGCAAAACTTGGTTTTACCTTCTTTTACAGTTTTGGAAGACTCAAGCATAGAAATGCTTTATTAGGTCACAGAAATCATGTAATGAAAGTTATATTGGAAGTATTAAATTTTTTGCTTCGTCTAATTGCTACTTCTGTGCTACTTCTCTGTCAAGGAAGTTGAACATTTTAAGGGAGTGGGAATCTTTCTGGGCATTTCTAGTGGTGCAAAGTGTATTAATCAGTAGTTTCAAGTTGCTTGGGCAAGTTCAACCTAATTCTAATTGGTGTAGCTCTAAACTTTTTTAGTTCCAGAAACATTAGGCAATTACACTACTAATGGCTGATCAAGGATGTTGGTTGTGGCAGAAGTGTTTTACTGTTGTGCCCGTATTTGAACATCTGTACATTTATGTTTGAAGCATTCTGATGCAACAGAGTTAATGGAACCTCTGGCTTTAATAGGACAGTAAGTTCTCTTATTTAAACACTTTTTCAGATGCCGCTGTTTCACCTACACTACTGGGTGCTAAGTGGAATCAGATTCTAGATCCGCCTTCTCGTCGTCTGTCATGTAACTCGACTGTGGCCAATGTGAATGAAGCTACAACTCCTAATGAATGTCAACAGAGATTAAAGTCTTTCTCCTTGTCTCATTCAGTGACTACCCCAACAGGAGGAGGGGATCACTGTGCTAATGGAAAAGATTTCAGCATAAGCCCGGAGACCTCAGTCATGTGGATTGATGATCAGGCAGCAGCAGATGATCAGCTGATTAAAAGAAACAGTAATCAGGATGATCAGTGTAACACTGAGGAAACAGGAGAAAAGAAATGTGGAAATACAGCTTGCTTGCCAGAGGAGAAAAATGTACTAGTGGTGGCAGTCATGCATAACTGTGACAGAACAACACTACAAAGTGGTGATTTGCTGGATTGTAAAAATTACAACAGTCAGTCCCTAATGGACACTATTAGCTTTACACTGGATAATGAAAACCGACAGAGTGATCAGTTTAGTATTACTCTAAATGGATCCACGGAAAAAGATACAGATACAGAAAAGCAAGTAAATAGGCTGTGCACTGAAAATGACTCTCTAAGTCATTTGATTAATACTTCATCTGAAAGCCTGACCATTGCATGCCCCTCCTCGCGATTAAGGGATGATTTTAATATGAGTAAAGATTCACTGTTCTCAGAAGCTACGCCTGCAGGGATTAATGCAGTGACTCTCTTACAGACACCAGTTGATGGTACTGTTAAAATGCAAGAAAATTGTGTATCCATTGAAAACTTTACTGGTAAAGCCATTCCTCAGAGAACGGATCTGGAAGCTAAAAACTCTTCTTCTGGTTCAAGTAATGGAAGCTTAATCTTAGAACAGGAAACAACCCAACAGTTACAGTCTAGGGTATCTGGGCTCACTGAAACTTGTCAACCTAACGTGGCTGGAAGTGGCAATTACAAGGAATGTGTTGCAGAACAATTTACCCCTGAGGATGTTAGTGTCACTGAAAGCCAAGTCATTGAATGTGATAAAAGTCTTGACACAACGGAATTGCTCGGCATGGCAGAGTGTTACCCTGAATCTCAGGAGATGACTAATTGGGAACTGACAAAGTTGAATGAGATGAATAATAAGCAAACTCTGGGAGAGAATGAAAGACATCTGCAGATAAAACAGCCTGATGAGGCATGTAGTAATACTAACGAAGGTGGAGATGGGATGATGGAGGCAGGCATGGACTTAAAAGGGACTGGTATAGACGAGCTTGAAGGGTCCAGTCTCTCTGATGTGATGGCTACATCAGCAGCAAGCTCTCTGTCTAATGGTTGTGATTCCTATGGAATGCAGAACCCAATTATTGCTCATGTTCCAAAGACTTTACCCTCCAAGGAAGATTCGGTAACAGAGGAAAAAGAGATAGAGGAGAGCAAGTCGGAGTGTTATGCTAATGTTTATGAACAGAGAGGAAATGAGACCACAGAAGGGAGTGGTCTTATTTTAAACAGCACTAGTGACCACATAAAGAAAAATTATTTACATAATCTTTGTAGTCAGGTTTCATCCATGCAAGGGCAAACTTCACCAAAACCAGTGACTAATGTGCAATCTATCAGTGTTCCTTTTGGTGGTGCAAGACCTAAGCAACCTACAAATCTTAAACTGCAGATTCCGAAGCCATTGTCGGACCACTTGCAAAATGATCTTGTCCCCCCAAATTGTGGAGGTAGTAGTAAAAACAAAAATGTCTTTGGTAAGACGCAGTTAGGAGATACAGCAGATGCATTTCCTGGGGAAACATCTTCAAATGCCTCTATTACTGACACTAATGGGGAACATTTGGAAGAGTATGAATCTGGAATCTCTAGTAGTCCGTGCCTTGCAGTAGCCCCAGATAGTCCAGATAATGATCTCAGAGCTGGGCAGTTTGGAGCTCCAGCCAGAAAGCCTTTTACGACTTTGGGTGAGGTGGCTCCAGTGTGGGTCCCAGATTCTCAAGCACCAAACTGTATGAAATGCGAGGCCAGATTTACATTCACCAAAAGAAGGCATCATTGCAGAGCTTGTGGGAAGGTAAGTTTGTATTTTGTAAGCTCAGAGCACCTTTTTTTAATTTTTTTTTCAATACTGCACAAAATCAAATCAGACGACTGCCTAAAGCTGCTGGCTATAGTTACTTCTGACATGTCTTCCTAAAAAGCTGTGTTTGATTTATGAAGGAATAAAGTTTCCAAGATCTAACCTGTTTAGTTTTCTAATGGAGAATAACTAATTGTTATTTTTAACTGAAAGAATTATTATTATGAGAGCAGTGTATTTGTTAATTGAAGCAGGCAACGCCGTTGGTTCATGTTGAACAGCTATGAAATGGCTAAGTGCAGGAAACTAGTTTGCAGAAATTACTGTATCGATAATCCCATTAAAGATACTGAAACATATTGATGTGAATTGTAAGTGTGCAGCTGAGTTCCTGATGTTCAAACTGGTTTAGATGGCTGATCAGCTTTGTTCTTTTAAATCTTCTTTACTAACTTTTCCCATCTTATTTATATTATTTTAAAGAACATACGTTTGCTCCTGGAAAAAAATATAGTAGATTATCTGTACCCTGATGTTTGTACACATGGTGAGAAATTTTCTAACAAAGACAACTAAAGCATAATTTCTGCATAATTTTGTGTTTTATAAGAAATGTTTTACTGTTGACTTCTTTTTTTATATATATATGCCACTTAGGTCAACACAAATTCTTGTGTAGCAAGTTTATGGTAAATGATGAGCTTATAAAGTATTTTCAAATACATTGTTGCTGAAATAAAAATCAGTGGCACTTGAGAAGTAGGAACTTAGGAAAAGATATGACGATTCAGAAGTGGAAAAGTAACACTCTTGTCAAGTAGATAATGGTGAATGTTTTCAAGATGAAAAGAAATACTAAACCCCACTAAGAACTAGAGTAAAAGTAACTTTGGTTCATTTAGGCCCTATCCAAAGGTTTATGAAGTTGTTTGAAAGACCTCCTGACTGCTGTGGGCATTATCTTTTGCTACCAGAAGAGTGCAGGGAAGCAGAATGACCTGAACAAAGGACCTAAAAGAAGCAAATATATTTGAAAAGCTCAAACCCTTATGGCACCTGTTTCAGGAAACCAGCCTGGCAGAAAAAACCAGGCTTTCTCCTCTCTGTTGGACCACGTGTGTGTCCCATTTGTCCCTTTAGTAACCAAAATGCATAGCACTCGGTCTCTTCACTGCAACACCGGTTAAGTAGACTTTACTCAAATATGATTTTGAGACATGCTGAAAAAATGTTTCCCTGGATGCTTTTAAAAGCTAAGCAGACGTTCGTTGTGCACTGGTCCAGGCCATCCAGTTGGATGCTTGCTCTGCCCATCCTCTTGCAGCTCGGTTGCAGTGGAAGTCCTGACGTGGAGCTGGTAACCGCAGGCGATCAATAAGCATCGCGTGAGGTACATGCCTACTTTCTGTGTGTGCCTTTTGGTTAATATCCGAGGCTCAGACTCTTTATTCTTGCAATTAAGGAGAATCTGTAAGGCGTAGTAGTTAAAGGAGTGTCCATCATTTTAGCTGTGACTAGTAATGTCATTTATTTAGGTGATTCCTCTGGTTTTTTTATGAGTTCCGTAAATAGGACTACAATTTTCATTTGCAGTAATTTCTACTTAACTTTTATGTTTTAAACAAGTTCGTTGTTTGGATTTAATTACTTTCTATGATAACTGAAGCCCTGAATTGCACAAATGAGTGTGAGAAAATGAAGATATTTGTAAACAAAATGGATAAAACATGCACAAATAGAGCAAAGGAAAAAAAATAGTAGGCTTTTTTTTTTTAACTACTGAAGATAAGCCTTGAGAAAAACAACCATCATTGTTTTGGATGATATGTGGGGAGTGCAGAGAAAGAAATGCTCTGTAGACGAACTTGTTTCTTAGATGTGAAAAACTAGTATTTAAATATTAGTATTTAATATTCTCACAGAGTGTTGCAATAATCCTCAGAATGGCTTGTTTTTAGAGACTTTGTTAGCTAATGTTGTCTGGGCCAAATTTGTACACGTGTAGTCAAAAGATGTGGCAGAAAATTCTGGTATTTCAAACCTTTGTATATTATTTTCTCTTTAAAAAACCACTCACTTATAAATACTACGTAAATATAGGTGAAACTTGCTTTACAACATTTAAATCCTTTAACAATTCCAGGAGGAAGGAGACCAAAGGCTTTGACAGGCATGCTCTGATCAATGTAGCTGTAGTGGCTTGAGACTTGGCTACTCTGAGCTGTTCAGCTCTTGCTTTCTGCTTAAAAATAACCCTCCCCAGAGCAAGTCACGTTGACCATGTTCCTGTGGTATTGGTAACTACTGAATCTCAGTGACGCTTCCACTGTTCTTATCAAATATATGAATCTCACTTAAAGAACTGAGGAGATAATGTCTTCAGCTCTTGCAGCTGTTTCAAGGGGAAGCCGTGGGAATACGTTCTTGACCACAAGCTCTAGCACAACAGTTTCTTTTTAAGCTTTATTAGCATCATGACAAGTTATTGTAGTAGGGTTGAATGTATCTGTGTCATTTGGGAATGAGAGTTGCATGTAAAAATAGTCGAGTGGCACCTGGGAAGACTGTGTCGGATTTTTAATTTCTGGATAATAATTGCAAAGTTAATGGAAGGTATGAATCTTGGGGGAACGGTAGAAAGTAATACAGTAAATATTGAATTAAAATGAAGAAACTGAAGAATGTGTTGGAATACATTCATAAATTATACGTTATGTATTTATGTATTTTCTGTTGTCAGATGAAACAATCGTCTTTGATAAGAAAACTAGAAAATGTGTACGTCATCTTTCAACTGACAACTATAACTGTATTTTTCCACTAAAAGATAAAAAAAACACCAAACCCCCTAGCAACAGATGCTTTAACAACTCCCAGTGAACCTGAAAGCCCTTAGTAACAAAAACTTGCTTTGACACTGCTATGTTCTTTTTTTATAGTGTGATATACTGAGATAATGACTTGGTGATTGTTAATAACAAAATTGAATTGTCACTTGTGCTGGATTGTGTTCTTCCTCTGCGTTACTACTGTTAGAAGGCTGGTGCAGCCTGAGAGAGGAGGTGTAGATGTTCTGTCATCGCTTCTATTTTCTCTTTCAATATTTAGATCATTTGCACTTGCGAGCTTTGCTGAATGCACAATGTGTTGTTTGAGAAAGGGTCCTAAATTAGATATTAATTGGTGTTGGACCTTCATTCATGGTTGAAGGCATTGATTTTTCCATGTTCAATGCTGAACTTTCAGCTGGAAGTTTCTCCCAGAGAGCTGAAATGATGTCAAATGTCTCTAGAACATGCTGTGATGTTGTTATTAATATTCCCTAGAATGCTTATAAATTGGGTTAAGGTGTAAATGAAGAAATCAGAGTTTTAAAGTACATTTTCTTTTTTTCTTTTTTTTTTTTAAAAAAAGGATTTCGCGTTTGTTAAAAGGTTGGGTTTTTTTTGCGTGAAAATGCTAGTGTATACACACTTATATTTTGGTTTTGAAGTACTTAATTTAGCATAATTAGGAAACATTAAAACTGGTTGAAACGAGACAGGGTATGAAGAGGGTCCCTTTTTACAATCACACTGATACGGTTACGTGCCGTTCCAACATCAAAGGAACTGTCGCCCTCCTCCGGATGCCCAGCTCTCAGTGCAGTTCCCTCATAGCTACTCCTCAATCCTTGCAAATCAGTGAGATTAATCAGGCTAGTCTGTATCGCAGTTTCAGTTTGGAAGGAGAAAAGGTTCACACAACTCGTTTGAATTGCAATCTCTTTCTGCAGCGTAGGTGCTAAGTCAATTAAATCATTAGTGAGCTCAGTAGCAGCAGCATTTTCACCAATATCTGCCGAATCGCCCATAGTGCTCGCCACGTTGCTCTCAGAGGGAATGCCGTGAGTTGTAACTGTTTCTTTTGCTCGCTGTAATATTTTCCAATCATGAGGTTCCCAGTTCAACTGTCCGTTGGTTGATATCACCGGGCACGCAAGTGTATTAACTGCTTTCCAATCGCCCTCTATAATTGCATCTCTAATAACACCGCTCCATCTCTGCTTTATCGGATCTCTTTCTGTTGGAGTCAGTCGCACTGGATCAAAACCTGGGTGCGGTGGTGCGAATGGTTCCGCAGGGGTGATAGAGGATAGTGGCTTAATTGTTTGTCGTGTTGGAAACTCTATCCCGGGGACCTTCCAATAGGAAGATGACTCAGACTTATCTTTTTCTTTTAGTTTTGTTGTTCTAGTGACAGTTCTGACAACTTTTTCATAATTTCTTGAAGGGTTTGATTTTTCCCCTTCTTTTTCTTCTCTTTTTTTACTGCATTTTGGGGGTTTATCTGAATCAGAAGACTCATCAGAACTAGATCGACTGTCCTGATCCCCGTCAGAGTTGGGCAAGGAGGGGTAAAGTTTCGTGCCGCAGCAAGCTTCACTTTGCTCCTGACACTGTTGCGTCTGCACTTCCTCCGGCTCTGGCGGAGAGGTTACTTCCTGATTCTGCTCAGTCTCAACAGCGCTCAGCTGTGAAACTTCCTGTTTCTGGCTGCACTCTAATAGCTCCCCAACAGTTGAGCAAACTGGGGCAGACATCCCTTTTATAGGACAGATGTTCCTGAGACCAAAAATCGAGGTAAGGCGAGATGGGTTAGACTGACTAGGGAGGTTCGCTGCTGTCTTTATTCCTCCAATCGCCTCTACTGCAGCTATAACAACCCGTTTTTCTGCCTACATGGCTTCTAAAGTGTTTACAACAGTTTTGCATACAACGCTTCGCTCTTGCGCCTTTTTGCCATCTTTTCCAGCATCTAGCGTACAGTCCCATAATAGGTCTGCCACTTCGCGCCATTCAGTGGAGCTAAATATTAAAGCCGCGTCTTTCATCTTCCCTCTTTCCTGTGCCCATTTCACAAGGGCAATAACTTCTTTCTCTTTTATTTTTTCTCCTCTCTTAGAGAGACCAACTTCTCCCTCCTCCTTTTCTCCTCTCTTGGAGCGAATACTAAAAAGGAGGCGAGTTGCCACGACCGCTCGGTCCCCATGTGTTGCCAGGTCTAGTCGAGAGGTGGTGTCCTTGCCCAAAACAGGGAGGTTGGACTAGATGATCTCTAAGGTCCCTTCCAGCCTAGGCCATTCTATGATTCTATGATTCTATGACCGTTTCCATCATGGTCTTACCTTGGCAGGGGTTTGATCGGCCGCTCAAACTCTGGTCTCCGGTGCCCTTTTGGTCATACCCCGGATGCTCCCGCCTTCGGATCTCCGGCTCCCAAATTGGCTTGAATCCGATATTCGGAGTCCGGCTCCCAAATCGGCTTGAATACGATGCTTCAGAGTCTTCCCGCATTTAGGCGATCTGCATTTAAGTAGTTTTCTGCATTTAAGCGGTAATAAGGGTCCCTGTTCAGGCACCAGATGAAGAGGGTCCCTTTTCGGAGAGCCGCCAGGTAACGACAATCACACCGATGCGGTTACATGCCGTTCCAACTTTATTGCTCCAATTAGCCCAGTATATATACAGTTAAACAGTATGCTCTGTGTTCACGCGCCAAGCACAAGCTACAATAAGCTTAGTCCTTGATTATCTTTATCGATCCTTGTGGGTGTTAGATTGCCCTTGCACATCCAGCAAAGTTCTTGCAGATACAACTTTGTTACCTCTTTTTAAGCTTCAAGGCGGCTCTAAGAACAGAGCATTGTTTATGGTCCAAGCTGGATTGTCCAAACTTTCTAGGGATATACTGTGTCCTTGTTCTGCAAGGAAATCCCCTACAAGGGTGAGCTCTTCTTTCTTCACATTCGATTTTTTACTTCTCATGTTGAGCTCAGAGCTTATATGTTTATTTTAAACACTTGCCACTAAAAGACTGCAACGGTAACAGGCTGCAGAATGGTTTTAATTTGGTATGGTTTTCAACTTAGCTGGAATTTAATTAGACTTGCATATATTTATGTGTGAGAATCCTGTGTAGTTTCTTGTCTGTATTATGACAAAATACTACTGTTTTAGTGATGTTGAAACAATTTTTTGGATTAAGAAAGTATTACAGATCATAATAATGCAAAGTGAATTGTACATATAATATCCAACTATAGTTAAAATTTGACATTCTTTCTTGATATCTGAACTCATTTGTTCCTGGATGTCCTGAGTGTGACATAGTCTTTCTGCATGAAATGGATGTTCATTAGTATCTTCACGTCACCTGAATGATAACCATGATGAAATACTGTTTGTTTGTTTTTGAAAATTAAGAAAATACTATTTTTAAAAACAAATAAGAAATCATTAGGGCACCCTAATTTGTCTGTTCTGCAGGATTTTGAGATTGCAGTTGCTATTGTAGCATTGTATCTGTGTGCAAGTGTGTATTTTGGTGCATGAGCCGTGCTTGTGTTTTATGGTTTTTACTTGTTTGGAGGAAGCCTCAAGACTCTTTCCTGCCCAGGACTGGGGACTTATTAGACCTGGTTCAGGTGAGAAGCATCAGCGATGCAGCTGCAGCTCCACAGCACGCTGTCCTCACCGGCATCTGGCACCCACTCCCCGCTTAGCAGCCAGCATGCCTGAAGGGCAGTTCCTGATTTCTCTCTAGTTCCTGATTTCTCTCTAGTATTATGATGCTGTAGTGTTTGTAACCGTGTAAATATATATATATAACCGTGTAAATATATATATATATGCGTATATGGAGCAAGATTTTCTTGCAGTACCAATGTCATTTGGCTTTTTTAAATGTCTTGGTTTGTATGTTGCACACTTAAAACATTTAGATACGTCGCTCTTCACTTAACTCTCAACTGAGAGAGTAACTTGTTATACAGAGAGTAAATAGAGTCGCTAGTTTAGATTAATTGCCCTGCTGCAAATAAAAACCATACAATGGCCTAGGCTGGAAGGGACCTTGAAGATCATTTAATCCAACCTCCCTGTCGTCGGCAGGGACACCTCTCAGCTAGATCAGCCCACACATGGGGACCAAACAGGGATCAAACCCCCGACCTCAGTGTTATCAGCATCACGCTCTAACTGACTGAGCTAACTGGTATCTGTGCCATAGCAGTCTCTTAAGTAAACTTGTGCACTTAAACATAGTTGGTTCTAGAAAGTGCTCATGCATCTTCTAAGACTGAAATTAATTATCAAATTGTTAATTCTGTGGGGTATTATAAAGTGGTAGGAGTTTACTAACCTATTGTCATTTATGCCAAACATATTTTAAAAATACCATAATGCACGCTGAGGACAACGTGCATTTAATGTGTTCCATGCAGTACAGCTTCTTCAGGATTAGTAGGGAGGTCACCTCAGACAGATCTTGGTCACTGTGGCTTTAATGGGAAAATACTGATAATTTATCTTCTTATTTTGCATGTCTAGAGCTTTACATGTACTCTCTTGTCCGAATTCCTCAGTTCGTCACGTACTTTTGAACAACGTTTAAGTTCCTTCCATTTGGTTCCAGGTGTTTTGCGCGGCGTGCTGTAGCCTGAAGTGCAAGCTGCTGTACATGGACCGCAAGGAAGCTCGAGTGTGTGTGATCTGCCATTCTGTGCTAATGAATGGTAAGTGGGAAGAGAATTTGCAACGCAGTGCTTCAGTGGCTTTGTGTGGAGTTGCAGTGATGCTATTTAAACAAAAAAAAAAAGTCAACTTTATTTGCGTGGGTATGTCTTGTAAAACAGGAAAGACTCTTGAGAGACAAGCATGGAATCCCTATGGGGAATGGGAATTCCTGAACTAAATATGATTTACAAAAGGCAAAAATTGGTAAGATTGCAATGAGTTTGAAAGCTGTCAGTTGTGAGTGCTATACCAGGGTTCCAGAAACCATCATTTTTGGTGATTGTTTTTGTTCCTAATTTGGGAGTCTCCTCTTTGTCCTCTGATGCCGGAGTAGATAACTTGTTGGACCTTTATATGGGATGCCAAAGAGAAGAGTAATGCAGTTGTGCCGTTTCTAGATTATGCACTAAGTAGTATTTGTTCACAGATTAATCCATCTTTTCTTCCTCCTTAAGTCCTTGGTGCTAGAGTAGGAGATGTCTGAAAACCTGTCCACAAATTGAGTCTGGATTATTGCTTTGGGCACGTTACTGGAGAGGCTGTCGAACCTGGGCTGGTGCTGTGGCTGAGAGCCTGATGGGAACGTGGGACGTGAGAGAGGTTGCCAGTAGTTCCGATGCTAACAAGTACAACCAGCCAGAAGTCATGTTACTTCTGCTTGATCTGAGGAAAGTCTGTGTTTGGTTTTAGCGAAACAGCCATGGAATATATTTGTATTTTGTCCTTTGTAGCATTAACACTTTAGATATGTGGTATAAATATGAGCAAACAGAGAGTATTCTTCCTAGTCTATCTTGAGACCTCTGAAAATTTCAGGAGCTTCCTGCGCCAGCATTTACCTTTGGGTGATGGTGCTGTCCAGTTGACTTATATCCATGACACCAAGACAGCTGTTGCTGAAAGACTCAGTGTTCGTTTTTTGTCTTCAGTTGAGAAGGTAGAAAAATTGGATTACGTTGAGAAAGAATCCACGTGAGTGCTTAAATCATGAGAAAACCTGTGTCTTCATGAGAAGTTCCGGGCATTCTGTCTTTGATTTATTAATGGAAGGGTGAATTGGTGACTTGGTCTCGGGGTATAAATACATATCTGGATAACTCAAGCTTGATGACAGAAGTTACTTCAGTTTTTGAGGAAGGTCTGACTGGCACACGCTAACATGTAGTAGGTAAAATGTGAAGTCAGACAACTTCAAGTTCTAAATGCAAACTTCTAACCATTAGGATAACTAACTGTCCTGATAATTATTGAATAGTTATCATGGAATCACCATTGCTGCAGACATTTAGTTAAATGTTGGAGACTTTGATAAAAGATTGCTGCTGTAGTTTTAACCAAGAATTAGTTAGGAAAATTCTGTTTTATTTCAGCATTCAGGCAAGATAATTTTGATGCTATCTTTACATGTTGCTGTATACTAGATTATTTGGGCTGCTATTTTCAGAAAGATGTTAATTCATTGAGCATCTTAACTAAACTACGGAGCTCATAGCTTTATTTTTTTCTCCAAAGAAGTTCAGTATTACGCAGGTTTGGTTGGAAGTAACTTAGTGCTAAGTCTTGAGATGAGCATCCAAAATTAGTTTCTGTTGTTAAAGAGGAGTAATTCTTTTCTGTTTCAAAAAGATTAAAGATTAATCAGTTGGCAGTGGTAGGTTTTAATTTTTAATAATTCTTTACTGTAGGCCAAATGTGTAAAGTGACAGGAAATTGTAGATTGTAGTATCTAGAAATTAAATCCAAATTCCCATGATGACATTGAAGGGGTGCTAAAATGTTCCATTTTGAGATGGAGAAATGGACACATTTCAAGGTATACAGGAACAAGGAATTACACACACACACACACACACACACCGGGCAAAAGACAGCTGGCTCCTTTTTTTTCTGGTGAGTAGGATTTGTTTTTGTCTGGGGGAGGGGAAGAATCTGAACATATTTCAGTTGAATCCACAAGTGTTCTTGTAGAAAAAGCATAATAAAATCGATCATATTATAATGATTTTCTTCTAAAAGCCTTTCTGTCCTGTTGCCAGGATGGATACACATTAATGGCAGTGAACAGTGACACCACTGCTTGGTTTATCAGAGAGCGAGTGCTGCCTGTGCGGTTAGGTGTGCTTGCCCAGGGCTACCTCTGTTTCTGTCCCTGCTGCCGTGCTTTGTCACGATGCTTTTGGCTACTGGCTGGTTAGCCTATAGCCTGGTCATATCTGAGCCCTTCTGTTCCTTGCAGTTTCTTTGTGGATGCAGTTTTGGGGTTTTTCCACTCAGTGCAGCAGGTTAAGCATTAATCTTTGCACAGTCTCGGAACCAGGAATCACGCTTTAAAAGTAGTTATTTCGTTTGGTTACTTGGTGTCTGGCTTGTGTTTCATTGGGGTGGGGCGGGGGGGAGGGCTGCATGTTTTCTGGCACTTTTCCATGGCCAGGCTATGTGTATAATAAGTTCCCAATGCTATTTTTACGGTCTTTTCAGTTGGTAGATATGCTGAGTTAGCACTTTGCTTGATTTAGAGAAGGCTTTAAAAATGTTCTTTTACCATGCTATCACTTTTCTAATACAGAGATCCTTTTCTTTGCGCATTTTTAACACTTCCTTCATTCAGGACCTGTACTCTAAATGAATACAGAATTGCTGTTACAAAATAATTAAATGTAATAAATGTTCTTAAATGGAAATGTCGGTATCTTTTCCATTGGCAGGGATTTCACTCTATTGGTTTTGCAGGTTGATGGGAGGAAGCAGGAGGGGTTTCTGTTCTGCTGTGGTCTGTTTGGGTGTTTTTGGTGTTATTTTCACCTTGGTTTTCTGACAATTTGTAGCCAAAGGAACCCAAAGATGTACAGGATTTATTCAGGCTTTAGAGCTGCTCCAAGAGCTTAGGTGGCATGATATTTATGCCTGATTAGAGGAATGCATTTATTTGCAACATACTAATACGGTTGAAGGTACAAGCACGCATACAGTTTTTCTGGTACGTTGCACAGCTACCGGCCTTCCTTACGGATGAAAAAGTAGTGCTGTCAAGATACAGTCTGTGTCACTAGCTGTGATCCATGTTGTTGACAAAGAAGTTTTATGTGTTACTGTTTGGTCAATTGAATTAAACCTCAAGCCATACCTTCAGAATTAATAGCATAAATTTTTTTTGTAGTTAAGAATGTTTAAGGTTTTGATCGGTACTAGTTTGCTCTGGATATAAAGAAATACAAGGTGCTTTTTGTCATATACAAAACTGCTCAAGTATCCTGTAGGTTATAAAACATTTGTAATAGGAATGTCCATCTGTCCATACAGCGTGATAAGTATGCATATATATATATATAGGAATTCAGTGTTTCCAGTTAAATCTTTGAAGAGGAAATAAAATGCATGAGGAACTACGTATCATTCAGTCAAAGTGTATTGTTATAACTTCCAGAAAATTTTTCTATATGAACTGCTATTTTTATTGCACAGGACCAGTGCTGTTTCTCTTCCTGTTATGGGTTTTCTTGCTTAATTACAGTCTCCTGGGCTTTTAAATAATGGAAGGTAGCAGGGTCCATACCTACTTCACACAGTGTTTTCAGAAACACTGCTTCACATAGTGTTTCTGAAAACCTCACACAGTGTTTTGAACTGTTAGGTACCTTCCGCTGTGTTCATGTTTCTTGTTCTTTGTTTGCTTTAGCTCAAGCCTGGGAGAACATGATGAGTGCCTCAAGCCAGAGTCCTAACCCTAACAATCCCGCTGAATACTGTTCTACTATCCCTCCTTTGCAGCAGGCTCAGGCCTCGGGCGCCCTGAGCTCTCCGCCTCCCACTGTCATGGTGCCTGTGGGAGTTTTAAAGCATCCTGGAGCAGAAGGTGAGATTACTTCTTTTTTTCTTTCATTTTACCTGTAGCAAGAATTTGGGAAGAATATCTGCACCTCATCCATTGCAAATGCTCCAGCTAATGCCAACTGTGATATCCCTGCCCTCAGTAGGGACATCAGGTCTTCAAGGACATGTAAACATTCTCAGCACGTGTGTTTGTATGTGATGCTGCCACAAAGAAGGCAATAGATGATGTCTTAAGTCCCTGCCAGTCCACATTTCTCTATTTATTATTTTTTTTCCATTTTGCTCTTCTGTACTCAGTTTTTCCAGTCAGTGTTGCTGTGAGATCTTAAATCCTATTTTCTTTATGTTCTCTCTAGTGGCTCAACCTAGAGAACAAAGGCGTGTTTGGTTTGCTGATGGAATATTACCCAATGGAGAAGTTGCCGATGCAGCAAAACTGACAGTGGCTGGGACAACTTCTACAGGAACCTTAGCAGTGTCGCATGATCCATCAAAGCCTGTGACCAACAACTCTTTATCAGCAGAAGTAAGGAAGCTATTCCCTGCCCAAAATACTGTGCTTGCTTTGGTCGTGAGTAATGGTGATTGCAGTAAGACTGATCTAGGAAATCTGTTGAGACTTGTCTTGATTGTGTTGTGTAGCGAGTGTCCTCACTTATTTTAATGTTTGCGGAGTGCTGAGACAACTGTGTATTTTGAACTGAGATGAATTGTTATGGGGCAGAGTGCTAAGCAGTGCTTGAAGTCTGTGTGCGAGGTGGCTTCCAAGTGTTTGGCTGTACAGCCTGGGTATGGAGGATATTTGTGCAACACATGTTTAAAAAAGCTGAGTCACAGTCAGTAAGGAGTTGAAACAGTAAGATTGTTGTAGCATGAAGCAGAAGAATATTTTGATGCTTCTCATAGAATGCTGTATTCAGGAAAGTGCAGATTTAATCTAACGGTGTTAAATAGACCATACCCCATGGGATTGGAACTGACCTTGCAAAAAGTTCAGATGGGCACAGGTAACATTTTGATTTTTGTAAAGAAATGGGTATAGGTGGTGCTATGGAAGGGAGATGCAGTCTCTGTCTTTATTAATAGTTCACATACAGGAGTCATCACGTGATCATCTGTTTGTTAAAAAGCCAAATTATTCAGTACTTCTGGTTCTCCAGCAGATACAAGACTATTTCAGCTATGTCTAGTAGTCAGCCAGTTCTTAGAATTTTAACATTATTACTTCTGTAATGTTGTCCTTTCTTGTTGTTTGCTTCTTGTAGACTGATAATGCTTCTGTATTCTCGGGAAATATAACTCAGGTTGGCAGTCCTGTTGGCAGTGCAATGAATCTAATTCCTGAAGATGGTCTTCCTCCAATTCTCATCTCCACTGGTGTAAAAGGAGGTGAGGGTGTAATTTGGCAGCTAGCTTTTATGCTTACCAGTTGCAATTCACCTAATAGCTACTGTATTTATTTTAAAAATAAGATGGTGACAATATGCTGAATATTTAAGGAATTCACAGTAAGTACTTGTGGCTGCACGTTGGGATGCTCTCTTGCACCACTGATCCTTATTAGCATCCAGGAAGAACTCCATCTTGCAATGAAATTACTGTAAGAAATAAAACAGAAAGCAAAAAGAAAATTAACTTCAGTCCAGAAATATGTGCTAATTTCTTCACTAATCAGACTGTGGGGAATGTTTCACACAGAGATACATTTTAATTAGCCTTATGAATATTCATGATTCTCTTCTCTGAAATTCTCTGTTTGAGGCATCCCCGAGCACTGCATTCAGCAGCACTGTTGCACGTCTTGGCCCACAGTAAAGCTTTTAGTAATTGTGATGGCCCCTTCCAGAGTGTCCAAGTGGAGGAGGATTCAGAAAATTAAAAACTAAATTTTAAAAGATTAAGAGAATTTATATGTTTATCTGACAGTTGCTTCCTACAGTTTGATTCAAAACATCTTTTAATACGTTCTTGGGATTAGCTTATTTTTTCGTCTTTGATTTTTTTATTCCTGTTAAATATTTTGCTGATACAGTGCATTTCTAATGCTAAGCTGGAAGTAACCTTTTATTGCAGGATAGCGTCAAACCCAAAATGTGAGCAGCATTTAGTTTCAAAACAAATCTGTTCCATCCTGTGTTAACTGTTCATATGGGTGCCTAATTATTCAATCCCCTCCACAAAAAAGGAGTGAAACTACAGTATACTTTTCAGCTTTTATATACATAACCTCACATAAATCATATTTTGTATACTAAACTGTTTCAAACGCTGTCACATACTGTTTTTTCTTTGCAGCATTTTACTTCTGATATTCTGTTAAAATAAATTCCAAAGCCATTTTTCACATTAGAAAGCAGTGTTACCTTTCTTTCTAGATAATTTTAGCTGGAAAGGTAATACATTTCTTTAAAAATCTGTTTTCCTCTATTTTATTTTTTAAAAGCTTAGATGCAGAGTAGTTTATAATCAGATGGATGAAAAAAATTAATTTGCTAGTCATCTGGGTCTAATCATAGAGGAACACTATGGACATATTTGAAATTTCATGTTGGGATCCATTTTACACAGGATTTAGACCTCCTATGACTTATAAAAAAATGTTGGTTTACATAGTGTTCTCCTCTTTGTTATCTTCTTAGTAGCTAAGGCACAGAAAATGTAAGTTATGTAATGTAGGGATAAACCATGTGTTGGTGTTTGTAGTCCAGGACTGATGCTCTATGCTTTGCTCTGATATAAATAATGATTAACTTCTTCGTCATTTGGGATTTCAGCTGACGCCATGACACATTTCTCAATTTGATTTCCATTTTCTCCTTCACTTGGTACTGAAAAAAACTTGATTTATGAAACAAGCTGCACTTTCTCAAGGGTGTACTGGGATTATGCACATAAATGCTATGAAATTGGAAATTACCAGCCCAGGAAACAATCAGTCAAACCAGCAATACTTAAATAAGCTTTTTTTTAAAGGTCAAAAAAGCGAAAAGCATCAGAATTGGGGTTATCTGATTATAATGTACTATACCAGTAAGTTAAGAACTTCACTGTGTGTTTAACTTGTTTCTTTTATAGACTATGCTGTAGAAGAGAGACCTTCTCAGATTTCTGTCATGCAGCAGCTGGAGGATGGTGGCCCTGACCCTCTTGTATTTGTTTTAAATGCTAATTTGCTGTCCATGGTAAAAATAGTAAATTGTAAGTTATTATTTAATAAGACTTGGGGCATGAGAGGGGGAATTTTATAGATATTATCAGTAGGATAGTCTCTGAAAATGTGCATGGACTGAAAACTTTGTACTTAGTCATATTAAATGAAATTACAAAAGGCTCTTTTCCAGTGATTTAGACATCAGTACAGTTTTAATGTTTTTTTTTGTGTAGAAAATATAATCTAGACTGTGAGAGCCTCGAGTCTCAGATTTGGAAATTGGTGTCTCCTGTCCAACCTGGCAGGGCAAAGTGTTTTATCAGTCATTCTTCCTTTGGTTCCTTGAATCATTTCCCTGTCATCCCATTCTGGAAAAAGCAGAGGGGTTCCCTCCCATAGCAATGCCCATGTTCCCTTCCACTGGGTGCCTCTTCTGTCCCGTGCACGTGTGCTGAGAGAGGGAGGGAGGAATGAGGGGGCAACACAGATGACTTCTCCTCTTGGCATCTCAGTTGATCTCTGCTGGGCAAGAAGAAATTATATGAGAAATTGAGAAGGACAGTTTTGCAGTGAAATGTCATACAATAGCAAAAAGCTCATATAATAAATTAAGAGGTTGTTTATAAACCTTTCAGCATCTGACTAGCAGCAGTACAGTTTGGGATGTATGTATAAAAATGTCATTAGTATGCATATATATGCACACACGGATGAAAAGATTTTGTTTCAGTAAGTTAGTGTCCTCAGCAAATGAATTGTGAAGCTTGGAGCATGTGTCATCACGAACATTAATGTGAAGCTGAAGAAGACAGTGATGTCTCATGAAAACACCTGACATCCAGGTATCCATCCTGAGAGAGATACCACTGTCTGAAACTGGTTTTGCTATCAGGATGCACACAGCCAACAGCCTGGCCTTCTCCCAAGCTCCTTCATTCCCAGTTAAATCCTGGCCTTTAATTTGGGTACAGTAACTGCTACAACTCTCTGGTGCTGATCCCAGGATCTGACTGGGAGCTGTAATGCTCTGGCTCTTCCTTAGCTGTAAACTGAGAATCAGTGAGCTCCTTTTCTTTTGGGGATGTTCTTCCTTGAGAGGTAACAGATTTAGAACCCGATTTGTGTGTGTGACAGATACACAGCGAAACATGCTATAAAACTGATTCTTGAAAGAGCTTTTCTTCCACTGGTGAAGTTTAGGCATGTTTTATGAAATTCTAATCTTCTGTTCTGACACATGTTTTTCTCTCTGCAGATGTGAACAGGAAGTGCTGGTGTTTCACTACAAAAGGCATGCATGCGGTGGGGCAGTCGGAGATAGTCATTCTCTTGCAGTGCTTGCCTGATGAGAAATGTTTGCCTAAGGATATCTTTAACCATTTTGTGCAACTTTACCGGGATGCCTTAGCAGGTAGGAACACTCTCTGATAAAAATGGTTTGAACAGAACATCGTACCGGATCCAGATATATTTTTGTCATGTAGCAAATGGCCATTTTTGTATAAAAGAACATAAAAAGAGAGTAAGGATCAAAGCTGATAAGGCTCTGAGTTGTTATTGGTTATTAGTATGTAGTGTTATATTCATCTCACCAAATAGAAGTATTAATGAGGTGGATAGTATGGTAAATATCTCCAGACCAGATAGTTCAGAAATTTGATTCCCACAGAGTGTGTCTCTATTGCCACATTATGGAGGTGCTATTTATATTATGAAGTAATACAATTATATGTGCCTGGAATTAATCATAGGGCTTTGCAAAAATTATCTCTGCGTTGTGAATTTTAGTATCTCAGTTCCAAGATTGTATTACATAAGCCTTTACACATTTTACATTTGCTAAATAAATGGGCTTCCACATTTATCTATTGTTGGACCTTAGAATTCAAAAATTATTGCATGAGGAAAAGTACAAGTATTTGGTTCCACTGATTAGAAAATAAAGCTGTTTTTCCAGAGGTGAAATTGGATCACATTAATGTTATATATTGAAAATACATTTACGAAAGGTTCTTGCATGTCATTTAAAATGCTTTTGGAGTGACCGAATCCAACAGTTCGATAAAATAATAGAAATGTCTTTGCTTCTTAAAAAGTCTTGGAACAACAAAGGTCAGCTTGTCCAGAGAGGTTGCCAGGTTCAGAATGTACTATTATCACGTGTCATAATAGATCTCGTCTATGCCAGAAACAAACACCTTTTCAAGCATCACTCCATTTGCTATGTCTTCTCATTATGATGTTATTCAGAAGGAGGTAGGTAGGAAAAATTGTGTGCGTGTGTGTATGTATGTATATTGCAGATATAAATCTAGCTTGGTGTGTATATTGCAATGAAGTTCTGTATAATTACACTACAGGAATACATAATTTATAACTCCTACATAATGTATTTGGAGTTCTTTTTTTAGTGCTCTAGTGGTAGTAACTTGGTATCCTACAATTGCACTGGTGCAGATTGCTGCTTACTATTGTACAATTCTTAATCAGAAACCAAATGTCACTATTTAAGAATTCCACTGTGTGATATTCTTTTGGTAGAATTTTCTCCGTGCTGTGTTTCAGACGTAGTAGACACCTATAGTTGCTATATAATACCAGACTGCACCAAAGTTCTTATAGAACGTAGTGCCTTGATAAAGTCCTGTAGCATTTTGTAATGTGCGCTCTAAATATCCAGGCTTCTTCTTTCCTATTTGAGAGGAAGAAGTATATATTAGCATATTTGCAACTCTGGCTGTTTTAAACATTATTCAGCCGGAGAAGCAGGGCATGGTGCTGTAGGGGTTTCAGTTTGGTGGTTGGCAGTTTGCATGCTGGTGTAGGTGGAGCCACACTTCCAAAGTTACTCATTTCAGAGGTACTGCACCTCTCCTGGTGACTAGATCATAGACATTTAGGGTAAATGAAAATTCCCATTAGAAGTTAGACACTATTGGCTCACGGTTTCATTCTTCTTTATGTAATGTATTGGTTTAAATTTATTTTCCCATTTTACTGAAATAAATTCTGTGCATGCTTTCTGTTTCTCTCCTGGAGTAAATATTTTCGTAACAACAGTCATAAAATAGAGACGTAGAGTTTTTTTGTTGAAATGGAAACAAGAATCGCTTTCAGTGATGCCAATTTTGTTTTGGAGCGATTTTGGATTTGTTGTTGTTTGTGTTTTGAACTGGAAAATACAGCATTGACCTTTTGTTTATTTCATTAAAGCCCTGTATCACTAGCGATTTTTTTTTTTTCCATATCACTAGCGATTTTTTTTTTCCATGAGTCACATTTATTCACTAGCTCTTCTTGCTCACGTTTTGAATTCTGCGTTCGAGCTTAGGAGTACAGACGTAGGTACTTGTGCCTCTTTCCAGATGTTTCTGCTTGTTCTGCTTGTTTCTGGAGGCCGAGTCCTGTCCTCTGCGCTCGGTGCTGCTGTTCGCAGCCATTGGCAGAGAGGGCATCCAGCACGTGTGAGTCGTGGCAGCAGAGCCCGGGCCTCAGACCTGCAGGCAGGAGCCTTTAATCTGTACACTCAGCGATTCACAGTTTGTCCTTCAGACTCCTCTCCTGTTCCAGCGTGGAGAAGATGTTGCGCTGGTGCAACTGTGCCCTGAACCTTAGGCAGTTTTGTTGCGGGAATTCCTCTCAAACTCAAGCTCTGCGCTCTGGTGTTAGGACTTTATAGTTGTAAAACAATGGAGAGGTTTTGAAGGAAACCCAGCATTTTTCACTATAGATTCTATGCGTGTGAGTTAAATTGTGAAGTTGTTAATTACGGCAAGTAGTAATTGCTGTTCAGTTTCCATCACTTAATTTTTCCTCTGGCCTCTCTGTTATCAAGCTCCCTGCTGTGTTGCTTTTCTTGTTTTGAAATTGAAAGCTAATGGTTTCTGTTGTGGTTGTAGTAGTCGGACTGTTGTAGTAGTAATCCCGTGATTATCCTTGTCTGTTGGCTATAAGCCTGGCAGGAGGTCTAGTGAATGGAAAAATGAGAACTTCTGTCTGCCTGAATGGGGACTTTGAAGCAGTTGAATGTGTTAACATAGAGCTGCCAGATATGCCCTAGTGCATCAACTCTTTGGTGAAATACAATAAATGCTGCTGTTATTTTTGTAGTGAAAATGCAAATCTGGCAACAGCTGGAAATGACTTTGTGATTGCCCCGGGTCTGGGGATATTCTGAGTGAGGGCGGATCTATCCCAGTCACAGTTTTGTGTATTTTTTTACCCAGCCTGGTTTTAATTGAATAAGGTGGTAGCTAATACAGAGCAGATCTATGAAAGAAGCCCATGTAGATGTTCTGAACAGAGAACAGGTTAACTCAGTGAATAATACACCCCTGCAGCTGTAACGTGCTGGAGGATGGATAAAAAAATCAAGCATTGTACAAAGTGTGGAAGTGATTGTTTGGAAAACTGCCGCAGACTAGTCTGAGGAAGTTTTGGATGCTGGTCACTGCTGCTCACAGTGATGGCAAGTGAAGCATTCTGTGCCTTGCCAATATGAGTAAGTTATTTCCAGATTACTTGCTGATGTTTTTCAGTAAGAAGATGCTGAGTATGGTCAGAACTTTGAATGCTGAGGTTCATGTGTATTTTCTCAGTCAGTATTGGCATCCGCTATAGATGCGTTGTGCCAGCAATTTACATTCACAGACTTGTCTCTTTTGTGGCTCTTGGTGTGGCCATGACTGAGTTTGTATTGCTTTTGTGAAGTTTGTGCTCATTTCCTCTTAAAATACATCAGTCTGGCAAGATGTTCACAAGTGGATACTGCTTTGCCTCTCTTGCTGCGGGACTGGGTTGCTTGTGTTTTCAGGATGTAGCATGGGGTGTGGTACCTGGTTTTTACTGATGACAGTGCAGTGAGGTGGGATGGATGCAGCTCACATCCCCAAGCCATGTTTGTGTGCCTTCCCTGGGACTGGGTGACAATACCAGTTTTTGACCAAAAACCGTGAAGCATACATTAGGAATTTAACCTCACTATTTTTGGTAAAAGCACCTAACTGACTTCACCATGTATTGAGGGCAATAAGAAAATGCAGGAATCTTTTTTTTTTTTTAATCTTCCTTTCCTGCGATAAACTATTTTATTTGAATCCAGAAGGGATTTCCAAACTGATGTGCCACATATATTGTTCATCAGAGAAAAATACCTAAGTGAATGATTCAAAACAGCATGGATCATGACAAGAAAGTCACACCAGTGGATAAAGGCATTTTTTTTTTATAGGTGTTTATAGAGCTGTTTAGGATTTAAAGTCAAGGTTAATCCAACATAAATGAGAAGAAAATAAGTACTGAGCTCCTGCAGAGCTGCTTCATGGAATCAGAGAATCATTAAGGTTGGAAAAGACCTCTAAGTCCAGCCATCAACCCAACTCCACCATGACCACTAAACCATGTCCTGAAGCACCACGTCTGCGTGTTTGTTGAACACCTCCAGGAATGGTGACTCAACCACTCCCCTGGGCAAAATTAGATGCATCACTCACACTTTACAGCACTTCCTAAATAATGTCAACTGTCTTATGTCAGCTGCTGGAACTTAATGTACGGAAAGGCACCTTTGAGATTACCTCTTTAGAAAGGAAGTTGTGATATTTTAAATTGTGTAAATTAAACTATGTGCTTTTGACAAGGATAGCTTTTCTGAAGGTTTTTCTGACAGCTACCCTTTCTCTGCCAGCTTCTGAAACACAGTTCTGCGCTTAAAATTTCTAACAGTGCAGTGGGTTGGGTTTGACCCTATTAAGTTGGTAACAGTCTTACCAGTGGGGCCTTGACTTAGACGCAGGTACAAGGGCAGGAAAGACTGACAGTCCTCCCCGATCAGTGCCAAAATGTTTGTGGGACAAGACCATAGCCCAAAGAGCTATTTCAACTTAGGTTTGCTGATTGAAAAGGACACTAGAGAGGTGTGCAGAAAAACACTTGCCTGGTTCTCCCCATGCTCTCCACGTAGCAGGCTGTTGTGTGCTCTTACAAAAGCACAACTACCTAATTCCTCATAGTTTGTCCTCCTAATAGTGGTAACCTATTGGAGCTCACATCATGCGAGCTGCTTGTGTAAAAAGGAGTAATTTATAACCCTGTGGCTTACGGTAGCAAAGTGCTGAAGCTGAGTTGCAGATTCCACTCTGAGGTGGGTTGTGGGTTTTTTTTCATGTTTCTGTTGGCTGAAAAAAAAAACTTCTTAAGGCATCCCGAGAGTGTGAGCCTTGAAGCTCCATCTCCTGAAACAGAAAAACTAAGTAGCCGTCCCCTTCTGCTGCAGCGCTTGGCATCAGTCGCAAGTGGAAATGTCTGATTGCTTTGTCATCCCAGTGGGCAGTACTGCACGGCTCAGAACTGCACGGCGTCGTACAGCTTCGCTTTGCCTGGCCTCTGTCACACAGAAAATACTTCAGAAAAGGGTGCAGATTTCAATTCAGTTTAGCAGTTCAAACACTTTACACATTTTAAGTTTAGAAAGGATTATTATGGTCATGTTGTTGGAACCGACAAGCTCACCAAGTAATTTTAATATCAGGCTTGTAGCTTCTATTTGGATAAGAACAGATGGGAAGGGAAAAAGGAAGTATAAATGACGAAGAGGAGATCAGTGAGGGTAGGTGGGAACTGCAAAAGCAAACGAGTGAAGTTGAGATAGAAAGGTGGCAGCAGCTATTTTAGATAAGAGAAAATCTTTTCCATAAACACCAATTGATGCATTGGTTATGCTCACAAGCAAGATGCCTGAGTTGGTGCATTAGCAGTGTATTCACTGCACGGGCAATAGTGTCATGGCCCAGGCTGACAGAGAAATGCATTTGCACATGGGCAGGATCAATGATTTTGAGCAGCTGACAAGATCTGATATGGCTCTATTCATCATGTTAGTCCTTCAGTTTGACCAGTAGCTACTTTTCATCAGGTATGCTCAGCTGAGCATTACAGAAATTGTAGCCACTACAAGAGTTCTGGAATTAGATCTGGGTTGACGGTGTCAGCTGTGGTTTGTGTGGATCTGTAAAATCACAAATCAGCTTGGCAAGGTAGCGGTAATCTGCGAATGAGCCACACCCTGCCATGGGCTGCCTGGGCTGCCAAAGCCTGTCATCTTTTAACAGAGAACTCAACAATTTGGTTTATGCAGCGCCTTATGAGTGCAGGGGAAAAAAAATCCACTAGAGTGCCCACAAATTTCAGTAGCGAGGAAACCCCTGAACTTATTTGTTGGAATATAAAAGGAGCCTTTCATTTGCAGATGTGCCAGTAGCTGTATTTAAAGCTGGAGGTCTCAAGGTCATGTTAAGGAAGCAGTACTTGGTGGTGATGGTGCCAGAGTGGTCTGGAGGAGTGTGAAGTAGCATGGCCACATCCCCAGAGGGAGGGCAGGGCTGGCTGTGTTATTCTTACACTGGCGTTGGCTTCATAGAGTTGCAATGATTTGGGACTTTCATTGTAAGACAGACTTGAAAGGACTCATTGGTTAACCTGTCCTCGGCTGGCACAAACTGTACCTACTCTGTTTATTTTTCTTGCATTTGTAAATGTTTACATGTGATTTTTAGGCCGTTTTGCAGTACAGAAATAGAGAAGGCTTAACCTGAAGATCAGACTTGCATTACGGAGGATATCAAAGTTGCATTTCTGTGACTTGTGCTTTTACTTATTTAAAACCTGGAGGGGGAGTGTCTATATGTGAAAGGGAGAAACCCTCCAGTTACTGTTTGGCTGATGTGCGTGTCGCTGCCTTGAGTTCAAATACGACCGTTCCGTTATGAGGGGGTAGAGAAAGAGCTGAAACTCCTACTTAGCAGTCTCTCTGTCTGCAGGAGGGAAAGCCTGCAATTGCTGCAGAAGCCCAGGAGGTCTGCATGAGTACCTCAGACCCCTGCACTTCCTCATGAGTGGCGTGATCAACCACACTGCGCTCTCTGAAATTACTTATCTTTTTCTTCGAGAGCAAATCAGCACTATTAATATTCACGTCTTCCTATGGAGAATCGTGATCAGCTGTTCTGTACATTATTTGCCTGCTGTTGTTGTCATTTGATAAAAGGAATCACACCATGGTTCTTTGCTTCGATGTTAAATGCTGTGTTGGATGCTATTATAATCTAATCAACATTCAGATTCATTCAGCCATTGCAGTGTAAACATTTTTGGAAATTAAGAGCATCAAAGAATAGAAATGTGAGTAAGAATTAGCGATGTTTCTCCCCTGTGTCTCTCTCAGTTGCATTTTACATTAAGTATACTAATTAAATAAACACTCTTTTGTGTAATTCTTAAAATGACCCAGATTTTCAATCTGTGTCTGAGGAGGCACCCCAGTGGTTTGCTTCAATGGAACGACAGCCAGTGAGCGTTAACAGTTTGACCAGGTGCACATCTCTCCTTTAATCGCAGCTGGATCTAAAAGTTCAGTTCAGTCAACAGCAGCTTCTGCTGTGGAAAGCCCTCGGCTGTGTGGAGGACACGGAAAAGAGGCTTTCTTGGGCTGCTTTGGGAGTGCCAGGGGGAGGTTGGAGGTATCACTTCCGTAAGAGTGACACTGGCCTGGGCTCTTCTCTGGCTACGCCCAGGATGCATCAGCCCTTCTGTTACACTGCCTCTACTACTTGAAAGAGGCAGACCTCCATGAAACCAACAGATGGCAGAGGTGGTTGAGGCCGGTCTCCCTGCCTGCTCCCCCAGCAGAGGTGGTTGGTCTGTGGCTGCACGTAGTGCTTGCGGGCACGGCTTGGTCACTTGGGTGCAGAAGTGGAGGGATGTGTGTGTTTCTACAAAACTGACTTCTACCAGGGATATTGCTGAGTATCCCTATCACCAAAAGTGAAAACTCTTTAAATTTTTGATATAGCTCTCAACCTAGTGAAGTAATGAGCATCTTTGTTCGTAGGTAATGTTGTTGGCAACCTGGGACACTCCTTCTTCAGCCAGAGCTTCCTTGGAAGCAAAGAACATGGAGGGTTCTTGTACGTTGCAGCTACGTATCAGTCCCTGCAAGACCTGGTGCTCCCAACCCCACCGTACTTGTTTGGCATCCTCATTCAGAAATGGGAGACCCCCTGGGCTAAAGTGTTCCCCATTCGGCTGATGTTGAGACTTGGAGCTGAATATAGACGTAAGTAACGTGCATTCTTTTAGCTGCAAACATTTGGGCAGGAGAATATATTCCAGTTTAGAGCACACACACCCAGCTCTGAATTGTTACCTGTCAAAGCCACACAAGATTACACAGGCAAGTAAAAATGGGGTTTCATGATCACATTGCATCCAGCTAACAGCACAGCAGTACTGAGGTTGGGATGTGACCTTTTTATGACTGTACTAGTTGATCAGGGAGATTTTTGTGGAGAAGAATCTTGTTCTGAGCAGCTGTTTGTAGTTCACTTAGTGACCCAAAAGAGAGTCACTGGAGAGAGTGTTTCAGCTGAACGAAGACTTAGCAGTTAGCATGAAATTAGCATAAAGTTAAAGTAAAATATTTTTCAAAGACTTTTGTCATCACTGGAGCAAGAAGATTATTGGAAGTCTGTCTACCATGATGGACCAAAAATTTGATGTCTTGTTTTCATTGTCACATCTCATAAATCTGAATTCATACAAAAATGGTCTGCTGTTAGTTTTTTTGACAACTTTTTTGGAACTATGTATGTCTGTTACTGGAGAGGAAAAAGAAAATCTTCAAAATTTGCCTTTGGAGGATGAGGACTGTAGGTTAAACTTGTCCAAAAACACATTAGTGTTAAAGGTGTGTGTTTGTGTGTATCTGTGAGGTTTTTAAGTGGTGTAATTATTCCCATCAACATTTAGAATGACAAAAATGCTCATATTGTGGCTGTGACTTCTGTTTTTGAGCAGAGAAACAAATGTTTTGATATTGGTGAAAAGAAGTACCTACTCTGAGTATGTTGGGACGTTGGGCTCTGAATCAGTTCTCCAGCTGTCCTTTGGATTCAGGCATGTTCACCTGTGTTACGATAGTTATGACTGCAGGTCATTTCCTTAATCCACTCTCCGAAGGGGCTGCATTTGTGTCCCAGGTTTCCTTGGATACCTCTTTTTTTTCTGGTGGAATTGTCAGGTTTCGACCATTTGTCCAGTACTGCTGGTTGTGCAGCAGGTCAGGCGCAGGAGTCACTCTGGGTTGCTGGATGTGCAGGAAACATCTGCTGAGCATCTGCACATCAACCCATCGGCTCAGGCCCGGGGAGTTCAGTGCATCTGGGATGTAGGTGAGCTGCCGCACACAGCTGGGGTGCAGGCACGAGAAACCCAGCACTTCTCGGTGCCTCAGGGCGCTGTGCAGGAGTTGCTGAGCTCTGTGATGCGTGTTTGGGAAGTCTCCAGATACCGCATCAGTGGGCAGAAGCTGGAGCTTGTTTCTATCAGGAAATCCTGATGATGTTCTTCAAACCTGCCGAGAATTTTGCAGCCCCTTCTGACTACATGAGGAACCACAAAGATGTGTGGCGTTTTGGGAAATCGGGCTGAGTGTTTGCCTGAGGAGAGTTTAGGAACCTTCCTTCAGACATACATTTAGAAAACCTTGGCTTTACGTGTTGCCGCGTGAGTCATGTTTCAGGCACTGCTGTGGCTTCTGCTGCAACATAATGTCATGCAGCCAGATCCATACGCTGCGCTTGGAATCGCATCATAGGTGTTGTACAAGTCCGGCTGAGTCAGCCAAGGAATGCAGATAATTTGCATAGCTGACATACCGTGAATGTCCTCTTAATTGTTTTTGACATAATCCTGTAGAGAATTTGCCACGTTCTTGTGAAAACAAAAAAGAAAATAATCTATATGAGCAGTTTAATGTCATGCATGTTGGACACAGAAGCTAAAGGCTTGGACACAGAAGCTAAAGGCTTTTATGATGTAGTGGAGAGCAGCAGGTTGGTCATGAAAAATGAAGAAGCCATTTCTAAGAAGCAGCCTGAGAAAAGCATTTAGAAAAGTCATCTTTGCAATCGTGTCCGGCTCGCTAGGTTCAGTCTTGCAGTGTGGCACTTGTAAGCATTCCACATAATTCTTCTTACTGTTTCTAACGTGATGGGCAAGGAGCCGTGACACACGTGTAAGGTGCATTATAACGTTAAACCCTTCTTCCCCTGTGATTTTTGAACTCTGATCTTCTTTCCAGTCTCTTCTTTTGCTGCTGCTTACCATATTCAGCCGAGGAGATTGTATTTGAGTGTGGTTTTGCAGAATCTCAGTATGTAAATTTCAGTCTGACATTTTCTGTTTTATTTTGTCGTAGTTTACCCCTGCCCGCTTTTTAGTGTCAGATTCCGCAAGCCTTTGTTTGGAGAGACTGGACACACGATTATGAACCTTCTTGCAGTAAGTGCTGAGACCAGGTTTGCGCGTTCCATCGGTGTAAATGCATCAGTGTGGGAACATCTGCACTCCTCTTGCATCTGGTAGCTGGAAGGCTTAGAAGCTGTCAAGAGGAACTCTAGTGGGCATTTGGGTGAATTTACCTGCTTTACTGACTTTGGATGTTAGCTTTCAGCAACACGGTGAATTGCAACAAGGTACCCAAAACCTGGGCATTCAACCAGCATCTAAAACCTGGGCCCCTGAGAATGCTTGGATCTTGAAACAAGCGCGTTGATTGCTCACATTCCCTCCTCGGCAGTGCTGGGGCATCCCACTGTGCAGTCACAGCTCTCTAAGTACACCGCAGCTGAAGCAAAGTTATTAGCTTTTCCTACTCTGCTAATATTTTCAATATAGAAAATTCTCTTTGATGCATGATCTCACTGCTGGAAATAGTAATAACTCTGTGCAGTAATGTTACAGAAAGCAGGGAGCAAATTCCTGTACATACAGCGATGACATTCAAGGTTGGAGAATATTAATTTTTATGTAAGAAAATAAGTGAAATGACTAACAATCACAATGTTTTTTCATTTGTGTACTTCGGTTATGTAGGTTACAAGCTGTCTCCACCCCCCTCTGCCTTTCAGTCACTGATTGCAATTATTAATGGACCTATTAGTAGTCCCTAGGATGGTTATGAAACCTACAGTGTTAATGATGATCCCCATACCTGACTTTTAAAAACTTGTTTTAATTACCAGGACTTCAGAAATTACCAGTACACGCTGCCTGTGGTCCAAGGTTTAGTGGTTGATATGGAAGTCAGAAAAACCAGCATCAAAATTCCTAGCAACAGATATAATGAGGTAACGCTAATAAATACATTTCTGCAGTTTCTTTTGTGGTTGGAGGGTCTGGGATCTAAAGCAGTTTTGTCTTATTTGCTACCACTGGGGAAAACTCCCTCAAAAGCAAACAATAAATGCATGATGCGCACATCTTCTGAAAGTGCGGGCGGGTGGCTCCACAGAAAGAATGCGATTCAATTTAGTCTTAATTAAACTCTTAAACTCTGTTTCTTCAAGTTTTTTAACTGTTTGCATATGAAGTGTGATACTGGTTTGATTTGAGCTAATGATTTGACAAACCGTACATTTGAGATAAAGCAGGAGGAAAGCGCGTTAGCTTTTCTGATCGACGTTGTGTGCGCAGTACCGGAAGCATTTATTAGTATTTGGTGGATTGCTGTTTCTTTTATGTAAAACTTCTCTCAACATCTAAATTTTATACTTGGTTTCTGACTTGAGAAAATCAGTCCGCATCTTTAAGATTCAGTGGTGTTTAGAAAGCTGGGAGAGAAGGTGTTTAAACAATAATGAAAGAGCAGTGGAGCAGGTGGTTGATTTCCTATTCTCTCTGAAGAGGAGGGGGGTAACTTGGTATTTTGAAACCCATCAGCAGTTGGGGTGAGAGCAAAGCTCCTGGGGAAAAAGGTACTTGTAAAAGTGCTTGTAATAGCAGAGCAGAATGCAGCTTTAGCTCAGGAGAATTTCCCTAAACGCAGCAATCAACTAAAAGAA
>NW_009723220.1:50906-66737 GCF_000703405.1 Apaloderma vittatum
AAATAAATCGAAAAGAAGGAAAAAGCGTTCTTCCTGGAAGTTTGAGAAAGATGGAACTGATAAATCAAGATGACAAAGGGTCCGTTAAAAGGCGTATTAATTCTTGATGCAGTTGTGAGAAAATGGAAAAGGTCAGGAAAGTTTTCATGAATTAAATAGGGACTGGCACAGCAGATGCTGTTCAGCAAGTGTTCGCTGTGCCTGGCGCTTGCCGGCGTGTCAGCTTCGGTTCGAGTTAGACGTCGCCCTGAGCGGGGCTGCCAGCAAACGCCCGTTTGCAGCTTGGCCCATTCTCGGCTTCGTACTTGAGTTCTCTTTTCAGCATGATGCAAGGCTTCCACTTTTTAAATTGATAGAGTGTTGTTTATTTAACAGTGCTGCTTGCAATCCAGTTGAAAGGCTAAATCACTAGAAATTTTTCGTCTGAATTAAGAACTAAACCACAAGACCTTTGCTTTTTTCCCCATGTAAAGCAGTATTTAATTAGGAAAGAGCATCACTCAGACTATCTAGAAAGTGAAAAACTCACTTTAAATCTCATGCACAGATTAAATGTGGAGAATTCAGACTGTAATTAAGAAGCATTAAAATACGTTTTTTTTTCTATTGAATACGTATTTTTATGTTCTAAATTATTTCAGTTTTCTACAACTTACAGCGATACTTAGTTGCCTGGTTAGTCTCTCAACAAAAGTGATTGCTTTTTTTTTAGTCCGTTGCTTTGTTACCAAACACAGCTGCCATGTCCAGTTGTTTCTTGTTACGCTAAAGGCAGCTACTGGGCTCCATAAAGACGCTGCTGTTGAGCTAAAATCTTGATTCTGGAGCATGACATGATGAACTAGATAATGAAATACACTGTTGTCTGATGCAAAATCCTAATTAAGTTTCCTCCCCAAACATTGCACCTGTGCACATTTGTCAACAGTGAGCATCAGCTAATGTTCCTGACACTATAATTAAGGTTTTATGTTAGACGAGAGAGACAAAGCTGTTGTGTGCCGTGTGTGTGTTTATCAGCTACAGGAAGCAGAAGATGAGGGTATGAGTGCTCTGAAGAGATGTCAAATAATTCAGTATTTTCCTTCTCATTGGGGCTTTCACTGGGGGGAAGGGGTGTAATTTAATTTGGGTTTGTTTTTTTTTTTTTTCTTTTAAGCAAGCATACAGTTTTTGGTTTTGAAACGAATTCCTGAGACAGATGACTCCCTCAGTTTCCTTTTAGATCAAAAATCTCATAGTCTGAGCCTTCATGAAGAGGAAGAGAGGAGAAAAGGAAAAAAAGGCTGTATAATTTAAAGAATATTTTGTCAAGACATGTAACTAGGTGTGCATTATATGATAAAATGAAGCCGTGGAGGCAACATTTATGATTTATTTCATAAGCAACTGCATTTGTGTAAAAAAGCCAGATATTTCCTCCCAGTGGATTTTTTAATGTTTTTTTCCTGTGGTTTTTTTTTTAAACAGCTAGAGATAATGACTTTTGCAACCTATATAACTCAGCTATCCCTTCCATGATTTATCTTAATTTACCCTAAAAGGTGGCGCTTTAAAGCATCTAGACCGTGTAAGACTCGGACCCTTCTTTCAAAAGCAGTTTATGGTTCTGAGTGTTCAAATCTGACATGAGAACACGAGGGCTGTTGAGAAGCTTGCTCTGTCCAGTTCAGCTGTTCCAAGAATCACCTCTGTGTGGTGGTGCTTGATGAACAGGATAGAAGTGCTAAACTTTTTTGTTTGCAGATGATGAAAGCCATGAACAAATCCAACGAGCACGTTCTAGCCGGGGGCGCATGCTTCAATGAGAAGGCAGACTCGCATCTGGTGTGTGTGCAGAACGATGACGGGAATTACCAGACGCAGGCCATCAGCATCCACAACCAGCCGAGGAAGGGTGAGAACGGGGGTTCACGGGGAGGCTGTGCCCTCCCGGCGCTCTGCGGGACTTCTTTGCTGTTTGCGTTACCGTTCCAGCGCATGGCTTGGAATCAGTCAGAACTGGGTTTGTCTGCATTTAACTGGGTTTCTCTTAGACGTTCAGAGGAAGCAGTTCTGACAGCTGGCATTACTGAACAGGCAGCTTTGTTAGACGTGCAACACAAGGACCAGTCACACGTTGCTCTCTCTGACCTTTATCCCCGTGGCGGTTTATTCCCCCTTGCAGAATCCACGAGCTCCGATATCGGGGGCACACCGTGGGGTTTGCATCCTGTGGACAGTCCGCGTCATGCTTCTCAAGGCCAATGGCGCTGTCCCGAGTTTGTCCGAGAGGTGTTCTAGCAACTGCATGGGTCGAGCCCACCTGAAGCACGTGGCAGCTCGCCCCCTTGTAAATGCGGTCACACTTCTTGGGGCTAGCGGTGCTCGCAGGGCTGTAACTGGCTTAGGCAACATCTCTGCATTAACAATGAGAGCTGGCTTTGGTGGTTTTGGAGACTACAGGTGAGGTTGTGGCTGCCTGTGCTTGACCTATGCAATGTGAAAGGAGGAAGATGAGATTTAGTATGAGAGAAAGGTAAAGAGGAATAATGAACAGCGGTGGCATTTTAATAGTCTGTCTTCAAGAAACTCCTCATGTTCAACTCAGTTAGACCATCTAATTTCCAGGCTTTATTTTGTTTAGAGTAGACCGAAGGGCTGCAGCAGCAGCGCTTTGAGAATTTAAACATTTCAGGTTTTGGAAGATTTCTGGCAAAAGCATTCATACTATCTCCAAATGAGAACAAGCAAGACAGAGGCCAACGTTTATGTTTTACAAGTATCCCCAGTCACTCCAGTGACTGCCATGGGATGTCACTCAGGACTCACGGGCTTATCTGACTTGATTTTACATGTGGGACAAGAAGAGGAATTTCCAGGATGAATTTCATGATGATTAGTGGTTATTTACAAGAACTTCCAATCAGGTGGCTTTCGCCTGTGGCCTGGCCAGTAGGTTGGTGTTACAGTGTGATCCATAAACAGCTCACTTACCATTTTTGCCAGCTATGTGGGAACATTTAGAAGTTAATTATGTACTTGGTTACCCTAAACTAGGAGTCCTGAAACTTTGAGGTGGGTATGGGAAGAGGGAGAGTGATGTGAAATATGAGTGTTCATTAAGGTTGACAAAAACTGTTCTCCAGTTTAGAGATAACTGTGATTTGTCCTTTGATACCCAAACCTGTGATGTGCTTTAAAGTCACCGTAATTCTGAGCAGCATTTGTCCTGATTTAGATTAATCACCTTTCTGGATGATAGAGCTGTGATGCCTGAGTCTTGTGCAAGGCATTGTTTTGATGAAAGCCTCACTAAATCACTCCTGTTGTTGTTGTTGTTGTTGTTGCAGTGACTGGTGCCAGCTTCTTTGTGTTCAGTGGAGCTTTAAAATCCTCTTCAGGCTACCTTGCCAAATCCAGTATAGTAGAAGGTAAGAACTGAACTGCTTGCTTAAAACGTGTTGCTTCACTCTTAACACAGCTCTGCTGTTTCGCCTTGGGCATTTGAATCATGCTGCTGCTTCAGCTTTATTCTGCTTTTTTAGCCAAAAAAACCCCACCCCAAACCTGTTTCCTTTAATGAGGAGGAACTTCTCTAGATGCTGTAGAACAGGGACACAAGAAAATGAGAGTAAGACATGAAATACCTGGCTTGTGAGCCTGGGATCAGTTTACTTGTTTGGGCTGAATTAGAAAATTGTGAGCCTAAGAAATATGGAATATGTAATCCACCAGCCAGGAGAGGAAGCCTTGCTGAACATACTCTGTTCCCAAATAGTTCTGCATTATGGAGGACTATGGATGTGTGTTGTTTAGGTGCTTGTAGGTGGGCAGATGAGAACATGAAACGTCAAGATTGTTGAGCTGGTACCTCTCTGCTTTGGTTTATTCTCCTTTTAGCAGTTGCCATATCACACAAATGTTGACTGTGTACACTGAGTCGAAAGCGGTTATTGCTTGTTAGCTGAGCTGCAGAACTTTGTAGTCTAAGCTCACCGCAGGTGTGACAGCGCACCCAGCTGTGTTTTAAGTGTGAGTGAGGGATGCAAGAAGCCCGTGCGTGCAGTGGGTTAGCACGGCTCCACAGACGAGCAGGAGCTCCGTAAGCTGCGCCAGTGTGGGAGCTTGCAGCTGTACGAGCGTGCAGTCCGTGGGAAAGCAGCCCCCTCACCGTCAGTCACTATCCGTAGGCCATCGTAGCATTTTCTGTGTCTAAAGTGGTGCTTTAGTGCAAGACAAAGGTACAGGTGGATTCAGGCAAGGAGTCTGTGCACTGGCGAAGTGGATCACTCCTGGGTTATTTCAGCAGTAACTGAGACTGATCCAACCCACGTTCTGTATGTCACCACTGTCAGGCACACGGTGACTTCTCAGAAGCTCTGCTGCTGCTGGTGTGCTGCTTCCCGTGCCAGCAGAGGCGATAGTGGAAGGGAGGGGGCATCACACGGGGTGGTGGCAAGGTTTGTGGCAAGCTAATGCGCCCATTGCTAGAGGCAGCTTTACCTGGTAGATGGACTTGAAATCATTCTTGTGTTTCCCTACTCAGCACTCATCAGTGCTACACCCTAGGAATGTGAGAGTTCAGAAATGGTCTTACGTAGTGCTGCTGCCTATGATTCTTAAAATAGATATTTAACTTTTTTGTTGCAAAAAAGAAGAATGTTTAGTTTATTTTTTAATGTATAGGCTCAGTTCAGTGTGGCCTATCTTGGTTTACAAGGATTTCTTTGTTTCCTAGATGGAGTAATGGTCCAGATAACTGCCGAGAACATGGACTCTTTGAGGCAGGCCTTGAGGGAGATGAAAGACTTCACCATCACTTGTGGCAAAGTAGATGCAGAAGATCCTCAGGAACACGTTCATATTCAGTGGGTAGAAGATGATAAGAACTTTAATAAAGGGTAAGTAGAGGGATTGCTTGCCATTGAAAGGTGACCTTTGACTGTATTTGTTAAAAATTTTAATTGGTCTTACTAAGGTGCATGAGTCTTCAATAGGAATTAGAAGTTTGTGCCTCTATTTTGAGTGATAAGCGGCAACTAAATGTAATGAAAATGGAAGGGAGATACCAGAGCTTTGGGGCATCAATTTAGAAAGTTGTCAATGCTATGGATTTTTTGCCATTGCTGATATCCAGTTATTGGAAACCACTGATCTGTCTCCAGTGCCGAGTGCTGAACCCTGCACAGTGTGGTCACTTTGCTCTCTTGATGCTTAGTTTCCATTAAGTAATGCTGGAAATAAAACTGCTGAACATCAGTAGTATATTCGGACTCTTGATAGTTAAGCCAAAAAAAGGTGCGTATGGCAGCTGAAGTATTTATGGCAGTGAAGTGCTCTTGTGATTGGCACAGTGTTTAAAGACTCAGCATCTAGGAAGAAGGGTATTTCTGTAATTTCAGGCTCTCAAGTCTTTGCTTCTGTGCTTAAGTGCCGGGCTGTGTAAACAGCATTTCAGGTGCTGCTGGCCTGCACTGCGGGTACAAATGAATAAAAACCCTCAAATCTCTATGTAAGGCCTCAGTGCTGTGTTACCACTTTGAGATCTCAGCTCTGGTGCAAAGCTTTGTCAAAAACCTGCAGAAAGGTCCTTCCTGCGCCTGGCCTGTGCGTGTTGGCCAGGGCAGGTGTCAGGGTCAGAGCTGCAGTTCTCTTTTGCGAGGGTCTCCCTTCAGCTCATGTCTTCTCCTAAGTCAGTTCTTACCCCTTCCCCTCCCTTTTACAGTGTGGTGAGCCCTATTGATGGCAAATCGATGGAGTCTATAACAAGCGTGAAGATATTTCACGGCTCAGAGTACAAGGCAAACGGAAAGGTCATCCGGTGGACAGAGGTGAGTCAGTCAGACTGAGCTGGTGTGCACCAACACTTGGCATTTGGGGATTGCAGCTACCACCTTCTCACCAAAATTAAAGAGCAAAGTCTTCAGAAGAGACCAGTGTTAGCTTTCCTACCTGCAAGGAAAGATTCAGCATGGCATCGTGCAGAATAAAATACCTTAACACTGAGGTGCACCTCGGCCTGCTCCCACAGCCAGCCTCTAGGGCCTGCCCGGCCGCCCCTTCTTGTACTCGGTTGTTGAACACGAGGGGTACCAGACTATGTTATCCAGGGTAACAGCTGAATTAATCTGCATTTGTGTTAAAATCTACCTTCTTAAATGAAGACAAACTTTAATAATTATTTTTTTAATGTTATTTTTGAGCCACTGGCTCTAAAATGTTGCAGGTTAAAAGGAAAGTGCTGCGGCAGAGGTCACTTGCAGGAAGTGCTGGCATAGCTGATGGCACCTGTGGCTCTGCCAGCACTCAGATGCTAACGTTAAACAATTCCTTCAAGTGTCTCACTTAACCTGCCCAGGAGGAACAGAGTTGCTTGCTGCCTTAGCATCCGTCTTCCCAAGTCAGCTGCGCTCAACAGAGATAAGTTCAGCGACAACTACAGTACAAATGCTCAGGCTGGGATGGCTTCTACTGAAGTCTACTGGTGAATTTCCGTAATGAGGCTTTTGACCAGAACTGAAAGGTTTTTTTGAGAACACAACTATTTAATTCTTTCCTTTGAAGTGTTTTATGTTTTTCCACCCTAAGGGGGCTTTGTCTTCAGGGTTTTGGCTTGTCTTCCCTAAGCAGCTCTTCTTTAAGTAAAAAGTTTAAATGGCATCTTAGTAATCTTATTTTCTAGGCCCTCATGTCCTGTGTTACCTCTTTCCTTCAGGTGTTCTTCCTGGAAAACGATGAGCAACATAATGGTCTAAGTGACCCAGCTGATCACAGCAGGCTGACTGAAAACGTGGCAAAGGCTTTCTGTTTAGCGCTCTGTCCTCATCTTAAATTGCTGAAAGAAGACGGAATGACTAAGCTGGGTCTGCGTGTGACACTTGACTCAGATCAAGTAAGTCATGAATAGTTTTGGTTTACCTGGGGAGGGTTCCCTTGGTTGTTCCCCAAACAGGAAATAGAGCACTTCAGCCATTCCCTTGGTTAAAGAAGTACTGAGACTAAACACTAGTCCAGTGGTTTTTGGTGTTTGGGGCCATCTGTTAAAATTGGAGAGCTCGTGCTGAACCTGAGTTAACGCCGGGCTTGACTCCATCTGCCGCTGGCAGCACCTGCTCTGTAGTCAGAGACCTGCGAGTTGCAGGTGCTCAAAGACACTAAATTGGCTTTTTCACCAGAAGGGAAAGATGGGTGCCTGTTAAATGTAGTCTTGGGTGAGCACAGAACGTGGTTTGCCAAGTGTGGCTGTTCTTCAAAGCTCACACTGCATATGAGGCAGAGAAGCAGATGGAAGGTCCCCTTGAGAGTGCTCCTGAGGAACCGCTACAAGCAGAGCCAGGGGTCTCCTGGCAGGACAGCTGGCGTCGCCTTGGTGGGGACACGCTCTTAGCATCAGCCAGCTTTTAAATGCTGCGTGACTTAATCTGGTAATGCAGGGTGCAGTTCCTGTTGATCTGAATGATGTGCTTCGACAAAGGAGTAGGGAAGAAAAAGAAACTACTACTGTCTAGGCAGCCACTGGGAACGCAGGGAGCAAAAACAAGTGGAAAAGCAGGTTTAGTGCCTGCTCCAGCCTGCTCATGTCTGACTTGCCCCAGCAGAGGCCGTGGCGGCTCCCTTACTGCCCCCTGCCTCATGTCCTGTTCTCTGTAAAACCCGCTTTTGCTTTGTATTTTTTAGGTTGGTTACCAAGCTGGGAGTAACGGCCAGCCCCTGCCCACTCAGTACATGAATGACCTGGACAGTGCCTTAGTTCCAGTGATTCATGGAGGGGCGTGTCAGTTGAGCGAGGGGCCAGTCATAATGGAGCTCATCTTTTATATTCTGGAAAACATCTCATAAGAGGACTTCATTTTCTGTTCAGACCTGTTCCAGCAGCAGTTGTATCTGAATCATTTGCACTTTAAAACTGGAAAATTAAGCTTTTGTTAACACTATCGGGGGAGGAGGGGGGAGGAGGGAGGGACAGTTGTTCCATAATTCTAAATCTTCTATGCATTGTCAACAAACAGAGGATCAGGGCAGCTTCTCTACTACAACATGGCTATGCTATCCTTGCAGCTAATACACTTCTGTTACTGTTTAGAAAAATGCTCATGTTTAAAGACTTACAGTCATGTACTCTAAATGCTCAAACGGGTGCAAAGATCACTGGGGCGTAAATAAAACGTGAAACTCCAATCTTGTCCTGTCTGTAGATGGACATGTAAGAAACAACCACGACCTCCATTCTGACCTCATTGTTAATGCTGTCTGTGGTTATTCTGTAGACATTAAAAAGTAACGTTTACATTATTTTGACCAGATTATTGGTTGAAATACGTGTGGAGTAGCCCTTGAAAGATAGGGGAAGATTTCCTAGCCATAACTACATTTGTATGTGCGTCCGAACGAGCACAACGGCAGGCATCTCTCTCTGAAAGCGGTGTTACGTAAACTGCAGTTTTGTGTGTGTAATAGGCTAGTTTCCTTTTTTCCCCTAGTTCCTCTAAAACCCCGTCACCTTGGCAGATTTCTATAATCTCCTAGAACAACTCTGCTGTTCCGTACTTTGTTTACAAATCTATATGAAGCAGAGGAAATATTAGCCGTAAAGTGCAGTTATATCTCGTTCCTCTTCCTCAGTAGGTCCTGCTTTTTAAAGAAAAGTAACACCCAGGGCAGCTTTAAGTCTCCTCCTTGCTGTAGTGTAACGCTAGTGTCATGTAATACAAGACAGCTCGCACTTTGTATTAGCAGCACCATGTAAAAGCTTACCCGTGATAAAATACAGAGTGGCTGTTTTTGCATGTTCTGCTGAAAAAGGCTTTCTGGTCAGCTCTGAACAGTTGCACTTGGCTCAGTGCTCTTGATCTCACCTGAGAGGGTTTTAGTAAGGAAAGCAGCTGCTCACATCTGCCGTGACCTTGCGAAGCTGGAATTGTTGAGCATCAGCTGGAGGAAATATGGTTCCACATTTGTGTTGTCTCTGTGGAAAGCTGCCAACTGGTGGGAGAGACTAAGAGCAGGAGAAGGGGTTTGCTTTGCTGAGCCGTAACCGCGGCACAGCACCTGGTTTTGAGTTGCTCCTGGGAAGGGGGTGGTGGTGGTGAAGGTTTCTCCTCCTGTCTGCACAGAAAATCAGTTTGGGAAGAGAGGGGCTAATTTACGGTGAACACAGTATCTCAGCCCTTATGTCATCCCTACTCACAGTCAGTTCTGGTGGATGCAGCAGTGGTAGTTTTGGTTTTGCTGTAGGTGAGTAATGCAGGCATCCTTTCCAATATAAAGAGAAGTGCAAGGCTACTGTGAGACACATGCTCTATTTTTTAAACAAATATACTGCATTAGCTGGGCAAAGGAAAAGGTAACTGTACGCATAGCAATGTATTTTATGTGAAGACAGCACAGTTTATGTCCAGAGTGCATTTGTGAATAAATGGCTACTGCTTTTTAAAACAAAAAAGCAAAGTCTGACAAATCCAATATTGCAAATTACGGCTGTCACCACCCAACACCTGGAGAAGGCAGGCCAGGGACCTGGGGTCAAACTCCAGAATTAAACACTGGCCAGCAAGAGATAGCACAGCCCAACACCTGAAAGGGCAAAAGTGTGACATCCGAGTGAACCCTCACCTCCACCATTGGGAAAAGGTGGCTGGCTTAACGCGGCTTCCTCACGTGTCACGACAGGCAAACCTTAAGCTATTACCCAATCGCAAGCCTCCCTATGTATTTGTGCAGCGGAGCAGGACGAATGTTCCTTTCAGCCTCCCCTCTGCACCCTGTTTTTTTCACACTTTGGGACACGGTGCGGCACTACACGGCGTAGGCAAGATTCACTGTCGGGTAGAGCATTCCATAAACCAAGTAATAATCTTCCTTCTAGAGCCTGCACTCCAGCTTTGCCACAGCAGCGGCTTTCCAGTTACCTTAGTTGCATTGTTATGCTTAATAATGCGGTAAAAGAGGTGAAAAATCTTTATCTTCTCTTCCTTTGCCCCAAACGTCTTTTAGGTTTGGATTATGTTTGTGCAAAACACTATCAAGTGGTGACTGACATGTTTGCTTCAACCATAGCCTTTTAAATGACCTTAATTACCATGTTGTTAAGAAATGAGTACTTGTTTTAGAAAAAAAAAATTGTACTTTTAAAATTCAGTTAGTTAACACTGCAAAAAACTGCATATTATATTTTTATTTTCGACATGTAGTTTTGTATATTAAATTTATTGAAATTAAAAACTAAACACTGTACTGTCTTCATCTGCTCAGGAAGACAGAGGCAGCAGCGCTGCCTTACTTGTCTGGACTCTCTTCTGTCTCCACCCTCGCCCCATCTCACCGGCTGGTGCAGGAGCCCCAGCGCAGGCACAGCCTCTCCTTTGAGATCAGTTGTCTGTGTTAGCTCACAGAAAATTAAAACCACAAACATACTTGGTACCATTTTCATATGCTGCTGATCCAAAGCATTCCTGAAAATAGTCAGAATCCAGTTTTCTGTATCACAGAGTGGCTATTCTCCCCATCACCTGGAAAAACTGTAAAAGCCTGTTTTTGTAAAAATACAAGGGACATCTGGGAAGCAGCAGGCTCTACCATACATTTTTTCCCTCCTCTTTTTTTTTGAATGAAAAAGAAAAAAAGAAAAAGGATGAAGGCACAGTACCCAGGCTGCACTGAAGCAGCAGTGCAGCAAGCACGGCAGGCAGGGGTAGCCAAAACAAAACTGTACATCTGCAAACACCTGCTGCTAAGAAGTTTTGCATTCTGCTCTTCTGAAAGGCAACAGCCCATGTAGCTTCGTGTGGCAATGGCATGCGCAAAAATACCCACACAGGCCTTGAAAAGAGAGAACAGAGAAAGCAGTAGCAGACTGTTGATGTACCATGTTGGCTGCTCGTACACGTGAAGAAATGAATTCTAGTAAAGGTCTTACCTGTGACTTGACTGAAAAGTTTTTGCACTGCCTCAGGGAATTTTTAAGGGGCTAAACTTTCCACACACCTCTGCATAGTTAATGTAACATTCATTCTGGTGCTACATTAGTAGTCCCACGTTAAGGCAATTCTGTCTATCTTGTGTAGACTAGTAACAATCCCCTGCAGCAGCACGTTTCCAGAGCCTTACATTTGCCTTAAAGTTATTAATAAGCACTATGGCTGTTATCGAAGTAGACATTAGGTTCAGTAGTGCATTCGTTTAACGTCTTTGGTGCTTGCAGCTAGCAGCATCTTTCGATATCCGTTCATCCCACATCTTTTAACATTCCAATATGGATCTGGGGCGGGAAAAACAAACAAACAAAAAAACCAAAATCACCTGATGCAGTACTTAACAGATTTTTCACAATTCAAGGTCAAATTACATGTAAAATGCTGACATTAATTTTCTGGATGGTCAACTAGAAAAATCAATGGAGCAGAATTATTAAGCTCTCATGACTGAAAATGCTGAGGGTGTCCAGTCAGGGCACAAGGTGAGGCTGTTGTTTTGGATATGGCAGCTCATGGGTGCTTCCTGACCTCTCTGGCTGAGAGGAAGAAATCTCCAGACAAACAGTCCCTTTGGTGCCACCAAAATTCAGACGCATGTATTGAAACAAAGACTTCTCGATCTGTGAAGTCTAACACAATCAGGAATTTCAGTGTGGCAAACAGGGGATGTCACTGTGAAGCTGGTGAACATCAGCTTAATGGCCATTTATAAAAGCAAAGCAAAACACTACACTAAGGAAGAGGGAGCACACAAACTTGAGGAGCTCAAGTGAAGGAAAAGGGATCAGTTATTAGAAACTGTGTTTACAGATCATCTCTTTTCCAGGAGAAAAGGCGAGCTGTCCCAGTCCAATAAATACCTGCTCAGAAGGGGTCAGCACACTCACAGACCTGCCTGTAACGCCCTGCGCCTGCAGGCCAAAAGGACAACTGGCTGTCCCTAGTGAGTCCGTGTCCTCTCCGTGGTTTTATGAGCATAAGCTGTGGGAGAAGCAAGGACCTAAGCTTCAGGGTATCGGTGATTGTGTCCAACTGATCGGAATTTTCTTTCAAATATCAGACACACAAATAAAAGTAGGCTGATGGACTTTTGGTACTTTCAGGAAATTCATGTAGAAAATCAGTTAAAAAAAAACCCACCAGAATTTTTGGTATGTATTTGCCAGTGTTTGTTTTTTGGGGTTTTTTTGGGGTCTTTTTTAAGAAGGGAGAAGAGCACAGTATGAGAAGGGAAGACAGCCTCTAAAATCAGGCAGTTTCTGTAGAGGCTGGCAAGAGGAGGAAGCCCACCCCTTGTTCATCCTTCTGGTATACAGCCACCTTAGCAGCACAGAGCTCCTCTCCTGTACTGGCTGTGAGCACAGTGCGCGCCAGGCACAGTTCTTCAGGGAGTCTGTGTTCAACTGCACAGTTTCTCCCAGCCCAGAAGGCTCAAGCACCCCGGAAGAATGCCTGTCTCCAATAGTTTCCCTTTCAGGCGAAGTCACACAGACTCTCACAGGATGAACAAATGCCCTTCTCTAGCTTCTGGCAGGGGAAGAAAGGTCCTTGCTAACTCTGAAAGGTTCTGTGCTAACAAGAAGGATGGAGAGAAGGCACTCTCTCCCTTAGAAAAGACCTGTCAGTCTTATTTTCTAAATATTATTCTAAGTAAAGGTAATGCTAGGAGTTCTCCCTGCATTTCAAGTGATGGTGAAGTAGCATCTCTGATACACAAACAAATCAGAGATTCTGCAACCTCATTTCTGAAATTACGTCAACTCACCACTACAAATATAAAGATGAACAGTATCAAAGCCAGAGCAGTATAACTGGGTCAATGTCAATAAAAGACAGTATTCAAGCAGAGTTTATCTGTGGCCTGTCAAGTTCTGGCCCCATCACCTGTTGACATAGTATTCGTACCTCAGAGAGAACTAATGTTCAAGGACCAGCCAATTTTCTGTAACTGTCTGAAGATCTTGACCACTGAGGGGCTCCCTGAGTCTCACTTTTACCTCCAGTTTCCCTCCAGTGGGCTTTCTGCCATCAAAAATCTGAAAGAACCACAAAAACAGGAGCAGTTAGTGCACATATGAACAATACTGCCAAACTATAATGCCTCAGGCAACCACTGACTTTATTTTCCCACGACTCGAAGATGACAGAGATCACCTGGAGGTGACTGTGATGCCAGGAGGTGGTGCAGCCGCGTGATTCCCTGGATTCATCATCCAGCAGATCGGGTTCCCCCCACAACCCATGCTGGGCAGCTGTGCCACGCTGAGGGCAGCAGTGTCCCAAGCACATCTATGATGCAGCCTGAGAGTTTGTTGGCTTTTTTTTAAGGTTTCACCTAGTGGTTTCCTACTGGCAGCTCTCTAGCCACTCTGGTAGTCCTCACTGAACCCTTTGATCTGTTAGCTACCAACTCAAATATTTTTGGGAGTCATCTGAATTTCTGGTCCTGACAAAACTATCTTGATACAGAAAATTTGCACAAGAGAATCCCCAAGAAGTTCCCAGAACTGTCACAGCTTCAGGAGGTGACACAACAAAGAACAGCCCGTTGTCTATCAAATTTATCCAGTACAAACCTGTCAAGCGGATACAGATAGAGACATGCAATGCAAACATTAGTTTTCCCTTTGTGTTCAAATCCTAGTAACAAGAACACACTTCACCCATAAAAACGTACCTCAATGATCTCTCTAACTTCACATTCTGATTCCAGCTTGTCCAGTTTCAAGTGCGCTGTCCCCACCTGCTTGTCACTTCTGAAAAAGGACCTGTTTCAAAGAATTCTTCCTTATTTAAATGGATAAGGTTTTCCAGAACATTAAAGAGAAGCTAAGAGGTCACTATTTGCATCATCACTGCAAGGGCTGGTCTAAACACGCTACTAGAACCCTACAAACAAGGGTGCAAGGGCAAAACCCTTAGCAAAGTAGACTACAAGGACAAGATATGGAAGTACTCATTTGTTAATTATTCTCTTGCAACCAAATTAAAGATGAGGACAGCAGGAAGAAAAACCACTAAACTAGCACCTGGATTGGCACATCCCTGCACAGGGCAACAGGGAAGAACGGCCTCACAGCCAGGACAGACTGCAACCTTCTGCAACGGCTGCCTGGCTGAAAAACTTCCCAAGGAAGTTGCATCTCTCAGCAAAACAAACTTTTCACAGGCGAATGCTGGTTTTGGCAAACTACTTGTCAGGAAAAAGTCACCCAAATCATTCTGTTTTATTGTGATAAATCAAAACACTCAGTTTCAACAAGAACAAACATTTTGTTCGGCTGTTCTGATTCACCTTCAGACTGGTAGTTTTACTCAAGAACTACTGTTTTAGAATTTCTACTCTGCTACACACAGAGCATTTTTATCTTGCATGGAAAACAATCAACTTTTTTTCAGCTACAATCACTTTTACTTATCAGCTTTATCAGCAAGACATCCATCTTTATCTTAACAGAGACAAGTGGTGCAATCCTTACCTAGACACACTCCTCCAAAAGGCAACAGCAAAGACTAAAGCACACTAATTCCACAGAAGTGTTCAGCTCAAAACACTGGATGTCTTTGCCTGCATCCAAGCATTCCCCTGAATCAGTCTCCAAAAGTTTGATAAACAACTAAAATCTAGATATTCTGGAGGTAGGACAGCCACACCTGTCACGTTTTAGACAGGAAATCTGCCAAGAATTCAGAAGCTTCCTTTTTTATGCCATTCTGTTTAGGAAAAAGGCAAGCAAGCACACCAACAAACATACAAAAAATAAACCACAGTATAAGGAACCTGAAATCCAGACTTTAATGGCAATTTCTGGCTTCTGTGTTCAGAAATGCTGCAGCTCTTGTAGCACCTGAGTCTCTCCAGACTGGGAGGACAATGGTCCGGTACCATCAGTCCCCACTGCAGCAAGCTCGGACACTTTAGATGGGGTAAAGAACGCAAGACCAGGACTACTCTGAATGCACTGGGAAGTGCAGCCAGTCACTGCTGGAAAGGACATCCTCTCTAAAAACCTGTTGCTGAAGGAGTTGAAAGACTCCAGCTCAGTTGTTCAAATTGCTTCTTATTTGTCAGTTTGTCCATCTCAACACAAATTGCTGTAGTAAGGAAAACCAGTGTCACCAGGGCTGAGAGTGCTGCCTCCAAACATGCCACCTATGAATTTTGTTGACAGAAAGCCTTCCAAAGATGAGACTGTATTGTCTATCGATGAGGAAACTCACAAAATCATGTAGAAAAGTTCAGAATTTATTAGCCTACACACTAGAATACTTCCCTTACTTCCCAAGCACCTTAAAATGAAGGATTACATAATCGTACTGCAGTATGTTGGACACTTTGTTACTTTAAAAAAAAGAGAATCAGCAATTTTTCTAGCTTTTTTTTTAAGGCACATTTCCATTTTATAGTTCAAGAACCAGTAAAGACTAGTTCATCCCTGATCAGTTCTAGGGCGGCTGGAGTGAAGAATGTGAAGTTGCTCTAGGCCATGGTTTCAGAAACAGCTCTGGGGAAATCTCCTTTTATCTTCAGAAGCTTTTAGGAGAGGTTTAAGGAGAGACTTTTCCTCTGGAAAAAGACATTGCTGGGGTTTTATATGAAAGTGTTTTTTAAACTGAAATTTAATATATGTGACCTGAAACAACTCTCCTTTGCTCACCAAGAGAAAATAAATCTTAAGAGATGGTCAAAGAGCTACTGGAGACCTCAAAACTACATCTACAAAAGTATTATTCATTTATAGCCCTGAGAAAGACGGGGAGCAGATAGTAGAAAAAGAGAGTGTAGAAAAGAGCCTGAAATGTGTGATCCTCCCCTGTCTCGTGAGAAGATGACAAAGAAGGTGATCAGTGGGCATTTCTTCTTTTTTTCCTCTTT
>NW_009723220.1:66756-86574 GCF_000703405.1 Apaloderma vittatum
CCCTTCCCCCCCAAAGCAGAAACAAGCATGTATTTAACTTGTTAGATTCTGTTTAAAACCAAAAAAAAAAAAAAAAAAAAAAAAATCTCAAGAATCAGAAAAGAGACAGCCCGCACAGATTTTTTTGCTGATCCTCAAAAAGGCTTCGATCTGGAGCTGGCATACAATCCATGAATCACTGGAGAGTCTACTTAAGCCCGAGCTCAGACCTTAAAAACAAGGACAGTTCCAGCTGGTAAGAGAATGGGATATGCCCCACACATGCAGTGGTATGCAAAAGATAGGGAAAAAGGTTTTAAACAAATGTGAACATCAGTTCTGTGCAAAAGAGGCAGGATCTCTAATGATGAAATCTTGAAAAGCAGAGTAGCCAGAATTGACAGAAAAAGAGTAAGAACATCAGTTTTGCTGCAACAGAGATAGAAACGGATCTGAAGTAAATGGGACTTGAGCTCACAAATTAAAACATCTATAACTTGAAAATCACGAGCTCAGATGTAGGATGATTTCCTTGAACATTATCAATTGTTAACATCCATCTCATCGTCTTGATCTCCGAGATGAGGGGAGTCTGTCTCTCTCCCAAAAGTCTCAGAGTTTGCCAGCAGTGATCGGTAACGAAGCAAAGTACAAAAGCTAGTTCTGATCTCATCTGTTGTCTGCTTTACCGCTGTTAGAAGTTTTGCTGCCGCTTGTACTTCACTACTGTGCAAAGTTATGCCACGTAACATTTGTACCTAACCAAACTGGGTAAGGATCAAAGCACTCTGAAGCTGAATCCACCTTCTCAGTCTTATGAATTCCTCTTCATGCACTAATCCCCAATGGATCTGCCAGTTATGAATCAACTTCACTGAACTACTGCCTTTTTTTTCACCCCCACAGGGGAAGATACAGAGCTCAGGCACACTCTGAAAGGAGTTCTCAGATATGAGAACTAGACAACTCTTGCTAGCTAGCTTAAAGATTGTGCTTCCCAAATTTCAGCTATACCCCTCTTTCCAACTGTTTCTAGAGAGGGAACAAGAGGGGAGCAAACTGTGAACTTACCCTTTATGAAATACTTCAAATTTAATTCCTTTGGACCGAACTGCTCGCCGGAAACCTCTGTGATTTCGGTTGATGTTCAACTTAAACAACTGGTTATATTCTATAAGAAAAAATCAAAGAAAGCCGTGAAAGTCAAACCACGTGCAGTGCTCTATTACACGCACATACTGGGACCTCTGTTTATCTCAGTTTGGCCCATTTGTGAAAGACACTTCACAGTCTCCTCAGGACAGTATTTCAGTCATTAACAAGTTGGTGTCCCTGTGCAACAGTTCATCCATCATCCCCACGTGACAGGGACTGAAACCAAACGGCAGAAAGAGGAGGTGACAGCAAGTTACTGGAGAGCTCCAACTGGAGAATCTAGGTCTTTCAACAATTAAACTGATTGTCTGTGAGTAAGAAAAAGGTACAAAATAATAAGGAAAAAACATAGGAAGGTTGGAACGACTGGGAAGGGGTGTTTTGATAATGTAATTAACACTGTTTTAACACCACTTTCATTAATGAGCATGACGAATACTATGCCACAGGACACGTTTTTATCAGAAGGTGTCACAGCATCGTACCACTAAATGTTCCACGATGTATCTGCTGTGCTACCCAGGAACGCTCAGCTCAGCCTGGGAACCCAAAACACTAACACCTGCTCAGCAAGCGCAGAACCAGTTACTGAAAGACTTGGAACACAGCTCTCGGTATCAGAGGTTCAGGACTTAAATACTCTTAACAGAAAATACATCTATAAACTCCAAAGATATAAATATATATATGTATCTCCTTTGAGACAAATTCACAACTATTAATTTCGATACTGAATTCAAAGTTGTTTTGACATTTGCTGCAAGAGATGAAAGAAATAATACAATAAAACAAACTCAGAGTGCAAGATTATTCATTTTAAAGTGGATGATGAGTCTAATATTGGTATTCAACAGCTAGGTACAAAGTGGTATTTTTCAAAAGGTACAAAGAAAGTATTTTAGTTGATTTCAAGACACATTATCTTTAAAAAAACCCAACAAAATCTATTTCTGCAACAATACTTTGCCAGAAAAAAAAATTCAGCAGCGTTAGCTAATTACAAAAAATCATGACAGAACTGGCAATCTCATAGGACACAAAATCTGACTGAAAAAGATGTGATCCATGGAAATATTAAAATTAATAATTTATTAAATAAAGAAAATTTATTTATCTGGCCCATCTCCCAGCAGCATTGCAGCAACAGCTGGAGCATGGCTGGTAACTGGATGATTTCACTAATTCATGGCACAGTAATTACCACCAACATTGGGATGAGGGTGCAGAAATTGCCAACACAGCTGGACTTCACCTGCCAACAAGCACTTCCATAAGAAAGAAGAAGAAAGGTGGAGGGAGGCCCTCTGGCCTGATTCACAGTATGAGATCTGCCTGTACTCTCATGATTCCTAAGGCACAATGTTTTTTCCCCTCTGTCCCAGAAAAAGTACTAACCTGGAGAATTGTTGTTGTTAATTACAGCTGTTTTACTCTTTTGAGGCTGCTCCTGTTAAAAGAGACACACATGACATAAAACCATCAGATATTGTTTCAAAATACAAAGTAGTAATCATTTTTATTACTCTCTCTTTTTTACACCTAACACAAGAAACAACTAGGGTTTAGGGGGTTATCTGAAGTAAAAGAAGAGTCACGGTACATTCAAGACTGAAATATTTGGATTTCATTGTGGTAGCAAGTGTAATATTAGATAAAGAGTAAGCCAAAACATTACATTAAATATAAGAGCCACAGATAAGTTACACAGTGACACTCAATTCAATCCAATCATCATAAAGTTACTGAGGCTGTTAAACTACATGATGAACTGCACACGTTCCACAACACAGTAATTCTGGTCCTTCTGCATTAGTTGGAATAATAAGCTACACAAGGAATTCATCACAAATCATTCAGGGAATTGCCCTAATATTATTTTGCCTGACAATCAATCTGCCACCAAAATGAATTAACTTTTAACCTAAAGTGGAGTACAAACTAAATCTCTGAGGACTGAAAAAGGACAATGTGACCTAATTATAGCAGCTACTTTGCAAAACTGATTTCAGCGGTGAAGGAGAAAGGTGGCGTATTTGACTGTGGCTGAGCAGGAGAGGTCTGGCTTTTTTTAAAACAAAATAAAACAGATTAAAGCCCACTAATGCCAATTCTTACTTATTCCCCAGAAGACTATTCACACAGACCAATTCTGTTTTCAGCCACCCTAATGGCCAGGGCACTCCATCATTAAGGCCTCATGTAACTCAGATCTAGACATAAACTTGATCTGACCGTCACCAACTCCCACTAAAACAAATTCAATTACCTCTGGGAATTGCTGCAGAATTTATTAGGAGGCAAAAAAAATTCAGTCTCCGCACTCTTAACAGAGCTAAGTATTAATACTGTAACAGCAAGACTGCTTTTGGCCTGCAAAGCCAGCAGCAGAAGATGCAGCACTTCTGACAGAGAGACTAGACAATGCTCCTTAGAAACCCTTCTAGCTCAATGGTTTTTGTTTTCAGACCAGAGACTGCTTCTAAAGCTGAGGGGAACAGGATGACGCTGAGGAGTTTCAAGTAAAGAAGCAATATACATATATATAAAATACATATTTTTTATATACATACACATATAGGTGCACACACACGCATGCACATAAACCTAAGTATTAATTAGTAAGGTCGAGAGACTTGTATGGTGTAAGTCCTTTCTCCAAATATGCACATATATAGTCACTACTTAAATCACCAGGGGTCATGTCCCTTTATTTGATGACAAAGATTAACATTTTCAATCCAAAATTAGATGTCCAAACCCAGTGCCTTTAAAAGCTTGTTTTCTTAAAGGAATGGGACGTAGAGGAAGATCACATCTAAGGTGGTCCCTCTTCCCTAGCGACAATTTTGCGTGCCTTGGTGTTTGGTTGAAGCTACCTTCACCCTCAGAGAAATGAACTTTTAGAAATTTTGCAAACACGGAAAATAGTCCTAATAGTGTCTTCAGGGGGCAAAGGTGGGCATGGCTTAGCACTGAGTGCTCTTTAGCAGCACGGTGGTGGTCAGCCAGCCAGAGAATACGCACGCCTGAAGCAGACACCACGCTGCTAAGTGTGGAGAACATCAAGAGAAAGGTGCAGCAAAGCTCAAATCTGCAGGGAACAGATTCAGCAGTTCTGTTTCTCAGAAAAAAAATCCGTTTTAAAAATAAATGCAGGCAGTATGCCTTGAAGTGTTTTTCCCTTTCTAGAAGAAAACCTACGCTCCCTCCCTGAAGGCCTCACAAGCTAAGGCAGTGGCAACAGTCACAGGCTGAAGAACAGAAGAACCAGGACACACACTCACCGCACTCGGGTACTGAAATTCAAACTTCACAAACGCATCCAAATCTCTTGGTGATACACCTGAATGAGACAACAACCAGCCAATCCAAACATCCAGTGCAGATATTTTCATTGCATTCTGTAACGTTGAGCAGGATTTTCAAGAATGCCTAACTAACTTTTAGGAGAACTCATGACCTGTCTCTTCACAATTGAAAAAACCCAGCCACCAAATTAAAAATCCACAGAAAACTGGCATCTGAAGGAAAACATCTACTTTTCTTAATGCTGCTGTTAGTCCCGACACTGTCCAGCACAGGTGGTTTACAAGCTCCCAGAAACAAGGAACTAAAAGCCATGATGTTGGCAGGAGCAACTCCTATCTACTCACCTCAATACACATTGAGGCAGTGGCGAGTAGGCACTCATAACAAAATAGGAGATAAATATGAAACTTCAACTACGAGTGAACCCAGGACTATTTAAAGTTCTTCACTCTATCCAGATGGAACTCAGACTCTCTTTATTCTTCTGGGTTTTTTACTTGTTTGTTTAAATACTCTTTAAAGGTTTTTTGGGGACTTCAGCCTCAAACCTGGTTATTTTGTTCTAGTAAGTGCTGCCTACAAAGGTCTTGACTCCTGATGTGGTCCTTCAAGGTGAAAAGAAAAAAAAATATCTCACTCCCCACTACTTTCCTTACCTACTCAGAGGAAAAAGCCCACTTGCCTTCTTAAGCACATACCTGGCGGAGCTGGTAGGTTTATTCCCCTGACGATAAGAAGGTGCATTTCTGTGCTGTTGAGCTCAGAAAATATCCTGTGAAAAAATAAAAGACAAAAGTGCATTCATCCTGGTATCCCACCACCACCTGATCCCCTGCCAGACCAGGATGGCACTGGTATTCATCACATCTTTTCCAACAGTGCACTCCCACAGAGATCACTGTCATAAATTTCAAAAGAGCAAGGAAAGAGCACAAACCGAGATAAAACATCTCTGAGGTGCAGTGAAAAATGCCATGAACAAAGCCCAAAGGGAACTGGACTGAGGGAGAAATACAGAGGAAGGAAGAGTGGCTGAAGTAGCAGAATACAAGAGATGAAGCTGGAGATATTTTGAAAACAAAAGAACCCAGAAGAGAAGTTAGAAGACAACTTCTTTGTAAGTTGTTAAGAGTGTCCTTTCAGGAACGCTGAGCCTAACCGTAAGTGCCACCCAAATTTTCCGAAGCCCACAATTCGCTAAGCAAGAGCTAAAAACCAGAAAACTCATTCCAGCCTGTCTGAGAAATCCCTTTGTTTTTCCACACCTTATCATTTTAAAGGTTCTCTCCTCAAAGTGGTGGCTTGGAGGATCCATTCCTTGTGCTCGTGCAAGCTGTAGGATGTCCACATCCTTTTTACAACCTTGTGCCAGTTTCTCAAACCTACAGAAAATCAAAAACAAACAACAGAAAAGCTACACACACAGAGTGACAGCAAACAGCTTATCAACCCGAACACCATCATCTTTTGGGGTGTCAGGAAGGCTCAGGCCTGAAACGACCACATTGTGGGATATCAACAGCGGGCCTTACCGAGTCGTTTCTGCTACATTTCCCAGATGCATGAATTGCTTGGAATACTGCAAACACCTCTGTCAACAGAAACAAAACCAAACAAATACAGATGCGCTCAGTGATCTCGATTCATGACTGGTACAGAGTTTTGAGGTTGATGACAACCTAATTTAAGGAAATCTGAGAGTTTTCCCTTGTTACTCAAAAACATCCCTTCCTCAGGTCCTTAAGCCCAAAGCTGAGCACAGCATTTGTTCGAGCTGTTCTGTCCTATTACTTCTGAGTCACTTGATTTCTATATATGAGGTTTACCCAAGGGCTAGACTTAATCATTAGAGTACTATTTTCAAACTTGAGTGCTCATATTTAACAGTGATCATTTGATAGTGCCAAGCCTCCAAGCACGCCCTCTGACTTCAACTAGCAGAGAATCCAACTCCAAAAATTTTCCACTTTAAAACGTGCAAAATCAGAAGTATTTTAATAGGAAAACAAAAGACCCCACAGAACCACTGATGGAATTATAATATTAATAAAGCCCAGAGAATTTTTTTTAAAAAGCCCAAAACATTTCTAGAAAAGACTGAATGGTCACCTCATGTTGGTCCTTCAGCAATTTTATGAGCTGTGTATATACTTCATCTGCTTTCTGAGACAGTCTGACATCTTCATGGTGTATGAAGATAAAATCACCCTCATCATCCGTCGGTGGTGATGGCAGCTGCAATACAAGAACACCACATTTCAGAGCCCTTATAAGGAAAAATGTCGTAGCAAAAAACCAGTCAGAACACATGGAAAGGTCAGTGAAGGGAGATGGGTTCTTCTTCTTCCCAAACACTACTTACACCACTGTCTGACGACTGCTTAAGTTGTAAATCTCTGCAAAATGTCTTACAGGCCTAATTCCCTCATTATTCAGGTCAGGAGAGCTATTACAGGTTTCCCCATCTACCCAAATACCACGAGAAATCAGGGCATCACTGTATCATCTGCACCTGATCCTCATCCCAAAATGGAGTCAGGACACAGCTAAGAGAGGGACTCACACCCTAAGCCAGGGAAAACTTCCAAGCTGCATGGTTTAGGTGTGCCATTGCAAACCAAGGAGCAAACAGTTGAGGGGAAACTAAATTTTCTTAAAATCTGGCGCACCTGAGAAACAGCAGAGGAAACAAAACAAAAACATGGGGGAAATTCAGGGCTCGATATCCAGACTTGTCACTTGAGTAAACTAATGCGTCAAGAATTATTTATTAAATCATTCACTGAAGTACGCACTTAGATGTGCAAAAACATGAAACAAAGCAGAATACTAATGGTCCTACTAACCTTGGAAATATCAACAGGTTTACCACATTTTGCTTGCTCAATCTTTGGGTCAAAGGTCTTAGCAGTTCTGAGATACATCTTAGCCTGTTCAAGGTTATTTTCCTTCTTTGCTTTGATGGCTGCCTTCATGTATTGCTTCTTTCTATTCTCCAGAAATTCCAGCTGTTCTCTAGCTGAAAAACAGTTGTATAAGAACCCTCACTCATCTGACACTGCCACGTCCCTTAAACAAGTTTATCATGTTCAGTTTATAGCCAGAAAAAGGTCAGTAAAAGTACAGATAACAAATAAGGACATTTCCTTACTGCACTTAATTGTTTCTTGGCTAGTTTCAATTTCAAGCATCAGAGAAAGAAACAAGCTTCCTTCTGTCATAGCACCCCTCAGCAAAAAACCTCATAGTGCTTCACAAGTGTCACAACAGTAATTACAGACTGCTTATGTGCAGGCAGGAGACGGACTCCAGTATAGCTGATTGGTCCAAAGCAGAAGCTGAATTCAAACTTCCAGCTTGACATATTAACTTCTAAAAGACAGCTAATATTGTGAGCATCTTCTGTACTCATTTCCCTCCTCTTCCCTGACCTGTTTGAAAAAAACCCCAGAGGAACCAGTGTTCAGGCACATTCAGACATACCACCACTGCATATTTGTAATTCCTTGCCATCCCAGTTTCTTATTACTCCTCGGGTCTCCTCTTTCCTTCCCAAACCAGTGAGAGCTACACAAGTGAGAAAAGACTGCGTCACATTGTACCAGGTCAGTGCATCCTGCCTCTTCTTAGAGCTCACTTAGGAAATGGTACAGCAGGAGCTGACGACAGCCATTTCCGAAGACACTCATACTGCATTCACCACTGCACTCCCCTCGTGATTACACAAGCTAAACAACGTTTGCAAGAGGTACCTGGCTCAGCAAATAAATATACCAGTGACTGCTCACTGCTGTCAGATGACGATCAGCTTAATCCCATCCTTGCAGAAGTGCCCGCTGTCCTGCTGCTGTGAGCAATTTGCACAGTCAGCCAAACCCAAACTACAAGGATGATTACGGGACACCTGCCTTATGAGGAAAGGCTGAGAGACCTGAGGCTTTTTAGTCTGGAGAGGAGAAGACAGAGGGGATCTAAATAATGTGTATAAATATCTGAGGGCTGGGTGTTAAGAAGGGACAACCTCTTTTCATTTGTCCCCTGTGATAGCACAAGGGGCGATGGATTCAAGCTAGAGCAACACAAGAAGTTCCACCTCAACGTGAGGAAGAACTTCTTTACTGTGAGGGTGACAGAGCCCTGGCCCAGGCTGCCCAGAGAGGCTGTGGAGTCTCCTTCTCTGGAGACTTTCAAGACCCATCTGGACACGTTCCTATGTGACCTGCCCTACATTCTGTGGTCCTGCTCTGGCAAGGGGGTTGGATTTGATGATCCCCCCAGAGGTCCCTTCCAACCTCTAACAGTCTGGGATCTTGTAATTAGACAAGGTAGCTAGCCCAGTTTCCACCAGGACAAAACCCATAGTGTGCAAAGTTATTCACCCAACTGATCTTGGTTCCCTGACCTTTCTGGTACAGGCCTTAAGTACAACTGCTCCTCTCCCACATGCCCCACGCCTTGTGCTCTCTTACAAGAAAAAGACAGGATTTTTTTACAGTTGATTTATCAGCTACAGGCAGTTGTGAGCTGCACTTCATAGTCATGGGGAGAAGGAGGTAACATTTGGATCACAGAATACACTTTTGTTAGCAAAATATGACTTTAGAATAGTGAAGTACTGACATTTTGTTGTGAAAGTCTTATCAGTGTTAATCTGTCCCGGTTCTTGCTGCACTTATTGGTTTCTTTTACAACACTTGAGAGATTATTGTAACACCACAGACCAGATATTATCAATTTCTTCACAGTGTAAGACTAGGGCAATTCACTCAATACATTAGTATGTCAACTAAAATGGCAAAAACCAAAACTCCTATACTTGGGATGCCAAAAAGGACAACTATGACATTTCAGTGGTTTTTATAAAACAAGTAATGGAACTTTCTAGAGAGAAGAGTTGCGAGCTAATCACAGTGGCACTGTGAAATGCCTTTGTACTCTGTAAAAGAACTTGCATCAGCCAACTAGGCAGTTCTGCTTTGTCCTGAGGGAACTACCCAGGGCAGGACAGAAAAAAGAGGACAGGATTACAGTCAAGGCGTGACGACAGAATCAGCGAGAGCTTGAACACTGCTGGTGTGTGCCCAAATCACACCGTGAGATGGTGGCTGTCCCTTAATATTTGCACAAATCATCTTGTACAGACAACCGTGCAGTGACCTGAGCTACAGGAGGACTAGAAATGGATGAACTACTGCCAGGGTGCCAGCCTGAGATCCTTGGATGAAGCACCAGGCAGAAACCACTGGCTGATGTGGGAAGTTGTGTTAGATCAATAAATAATTCACACTGGCAGACCGTCCACTTTAATGAGAGTGGATGTAGGGTTCAACTGTGAGCAGAGATAAACATTATGAATCGATACACTTGTTACATCAAAATTAATTAAAAACTCAATCACCCTTATAATTACACATACTGCCTCTATGAAATAAAGCTGCACGGCTGGTCTGGATCTGCCCTCCAGCACACACATACATAATATTGGGGATTCTGTCAGAGGAAATCTATGCCACACATTCACAAACTCAGATCTAAAATATAATGAAAATAAGTCTTTACCAAGGCATTCAACTAAACAAGTGCAAACTTCTTGCACTGGATTACTGGGAATGATGATCCCTTCACCTTACCAGCTGGAGGGAGATGATCCACTGACTCTGCTGTGTCCAGGGTGGAGGGTGACGTAGCTGGTTTCACATGCTCAGGAGAGCTCTCCTCCTCAGCTCCAGCAGATGACACTGTAATTGGCTTAACAGCCTGAGTCGGCTTTCCAGGCAGCTGAGCAGGCTTCTTGGCAACTGGGGCCTGTGTCAGAGGCTCATTCTAGCATAACAGAAAGAAATTCATGTTAAATACATAAAACCTATTCCAGAGTTGAGGATAGCATCTCAAGCATCAACAACCATGGTTATCTGTGTATCAGCCTTCTGGCACCACTTCTGATGGGAGTACAATGTTTCAGACAGCAAATTTTAACTTCTGGAAGTTTATGAGCCATGCCATGCCACCAGGAAGTTAACTTCTACAAGCGTCAAACCTCCACTACAGAAGGGACAAGAGGAATGTTCAGCAAGGCAGTGATTTCAAAAAAAGGAGAGGCATGCAGAAAAACAATCATCCAGGAATTCTCTCAATTAAAAGCTACTTCACTTGAAAGCACCATCAGCAATCAAATCCAGAGAGACAAAAAGATCAGACCAAAGTCTCAAGGCTGGTGTTGCCTGACAGAAAGCATTAAGCGTTGAACATCCTGGGAAAGCACAAACATAGGAACTACAGGGATGCAGGATCAAAGTACAAATTCAAGTACTTCAGAACAATGTAAAGGAGTGGTGAGGATCTGAAGTGTTTGCTTTGAAAATAAAACACACAAGACAGTTATGAAAGAGCCAATCTCTGGAGTCACAGACTGTGTATGTACTGACTGCAGTAACATCTCTCTCTCTCTCTCTTCCCCCACTCCCTCCACTATAACGCAAACTGAAATTACTACTGAGAACTGGTACTTTAGGCTTCTCGGAAACATATTTCACCTCAGTACTCTTGACTGCAAATCCAGTGGCCTCATCTCTGCATACAACAAGAGACAGCATTTTAACTACTACACACCCTACTAAGATCTACTAACCTCCTCCTCTTCATCATTTTCCTCCATGTTTGCCAGCTTGCTCGCACTTTCCAGAACAGCAGCTATAGTACCATCACCATCCACTGCTGCAACACCAGGAAGAGGGGGAAATCCTGAGGAGGAAAGGAATATAGAATTAAAGAGTTGCATAAGACTTATGTTCTGTCTTCCACATTTTTTCTGTAAAGATACTTTTATCCAAGTATCTATTATCTACCTAATATATTTCAGAATTCAGCACAACTAGATGGAGTCACAGAATCCTAGAATGGCCTAGGCTGGAAGGGACCTTAGACATCATTTAATCCAACCTCCCTGTCATGGGCAGGGACACCTCTCAACTAGATCATGCAACACATGGGGACCAAACGGGGATCGAACCCGCGACTGTCCTAGGCCACAAAGCCTTGCTAGATAAAGTCTGAGTGGTGGGCTTAAGATCAGATCTCTCACAGATATCCAGGCTTAGGGATGATGTTAAAATGATGAAATAACAGAGCACAGTTTTCTAAGATGAGCTACTGGTAACAGAGATGCCCCCAGAACCAGCAAAGAATGTAGTCTCTTCCCTTTGCACACAGAACAGGGGACTGTACAAAAGGCTGCTGCCTCTTTTTTTCCCCCTCTCACCCCAGCTGGTACACAGTCCAGCAGAAAATCAGAGCTACCCCATAGAGTAATAAGCAATACATTGCTGACATCTGGTTAACACATTAAGCCTCTGCTGAAAATCTACTGCAATGCAGAGGTTGCAAAGTAAGGCAGAACCACAGTAGCTAAAAGTGACGTATACGAAAAACAACCCTTTCTGTTATTTTTTTATGCTTTTGAGGATGGGAGAAAGTCTTGATGATGGAAGATAAACTCTCATTTCCACGCTACCAGTTCAGTGTTAGCTTCAAATACAGAGACCCAGAACTACTGCTATAAAATGCCTGTTAATAAAATTTGTCTCATTAACACGTAGCAAGTACTCTTGTTGCCAGTCTCATCAGAAGTGCCACAAAGTAACTACAAACTGCTTCTAAAACTCTGCTATGGGGACAGAACAAGTCTGAGGTACACAGGCAGCCTATGCTGCTGCTCCCACGTGACATTTCTGTCTCCAAGCAGGTCAAGGCTGGTACTCGGCATTATCCAGATGCAATGAAATGCATGGCCAGTCCATGAGAATCTCATTGTTGGTTTCAGTGACTGCCTGATGGTTGTCTCGAGGGTAAATCATACTGCCTCTAAACGATTGCTGAAAACCATGCAGCTAATGTGGAAGTGAGGAATTATCCGTATTTTCAAGGGTGTAAATACGGAGTACCTTGCTCTTACAGAAATTTGTATTTACCAAGAAATGGATCATGTTCTAGAACAAAGGATGATAAACTGCTCTACACAGACGGCTTCAAAGCAGGGAACCTTCAAATCAGTACATGACCTGACAGAGCTGACACTGCCTAATTTACTACTAGTACTACTATTGTGCTTGCTCTTGCCACATTTGACAGTGACAAAAAAGTCACAAGGTCCATGCCCCTTTTCTAACAAAAAAAAATCAGTGCTAAGTGTATTGTTTCAGAAGAACACATCAAGCACAAGATACAAGGAACGATGCCTCCTTCGGGAGAAACAGTATCATGCAAACCAGAGGTGCACTCATAGACGACTTTGTCCAAACTTTTATGGACACAGCACTATGCATTCTCAAGAAAATAAAAAGGACACAGAGCATCTCAAGAAGCAGGTTCAGCTTCTGCCTCTGCCACTGTCCCAGTGTGACCACAGGCATGATTTGCTTTGTGTCTGTAGACTACTTTTATTAGCCATAAGAGCTGCAACACTGATCCGACTTGTCAGGTGTTGCAAGATGATGATTCATAAATACAGAGTTCCCAGACTCCTGCTGTGAATCAATACAGTGGGGGACATCAGGCAACTTTCTTCATTTTTAAAAATCTTCTTCCAGTAAACTAAGAAGCCAATATATCCCAAGTCTACTCCTTCTTCCGGAAGGGCCAGCAGAGAGGACACAGGTAACATTCTGAGCACCTGCCCATGATTAAATTGTATAACACGTCACATAGTGCCAGTTTTAAGTTCTGATGCTGTCAAACAGGCAGCCCATAATCAGAAATATTCACCACTGTGAAAGTTTGAGAGCATACTAATAAGCAGTTTCACAATACCATCAAAAAGCAAGGCCAGACTACTACTGAGAAAAAGGAAGGGCTGTTCCACAGGATGAAGAGATAGTATTTGCATACCTCCCTCAGAGCCCAGTAGATACACAAAAATGGGTATTAGGACATTTTGGATTCACACTTACCAGGAGGAACAGGTAGCTCAGAAAAATTCACTTTTCTCCCTGCTTTATGGGCTCTTATGGCATCCTGGTATTGCTGTAATCAGAGGCACTCAGTATGACATAAAATGAAGTTGACTGTAATTATCAATCATTTGTATTTAACCAGCATAAACACTGCAGAAGACACAATACTTTGCTACAATATCTGCATTGTCTGCATTTCTTTTTCCTCCAAATGTTTTACAGCTTCCCTACTGGAGCTCTTTCCAAATAGGACAAAACACAAAGTATTTTAGCCCTGAAAAAGTCCTCAGCAAGAGAACTAATTCAACGGCTTTGCTAGTAGCAGTCTGCCACTCTTTCTTTTTACCTTGGCTATCCTCTCGTGCATCCTGGCTTTCCGATCATCCCCACTCGCTTTAGCCTGTCCTGCTGCCGACTTGTACTTCTCAAGCCTTTGCTGCAATGCTTCCAGCACTGTTTTCGGCTGCTGCAAGGAAGCTTGAAACAAGACAGACAATAAAATGCCACAGTTCAGATTTCAAAACATATGAGCTGCCTTTTCCCTCCCTTTCTTTACCTTCGGCAGCAACAAAAACATCATTGCAAATCTTACAAACACAGTCTTTCTAAAGGAAGTTCATTAACTTTTCCTTCCATTACTGATCCAGAAGTACAGATGGGATTATCAGCAAACAATACTCAGAAACGTTAGCGACGTTCACTCAGTGCGTCTGCAGTTCAGTGGACTAGGGCAGACCTTAAAGTGCCTTCCAGCCCTGCTGTTTCTATGGCTTGCTACAGAAACCCAGAAGTCCTACCTGAAGCTTCTTGGGTCTGAGGTTCAGGTGTTGTAAGATCCTGGGAACTTCCCACTGGAGCTGGTACCTTTTGCTTGGATGCACCTTGTACATTTCCCAGGCTCTCAAGGTCTGCAAGGAAAGCAGGCGGTTTCACAGTGTGTTCCATAAACAGTAAGTCAACCCATGTTACTCTGAACACCATCAATTTGACCAGATCATCTTCCTGAAAGCTTTTTTGCTTCAAAATAATACCAGTGTGGCTGGATAAGTCTAAGGCTGCCATTATTCAGACAAAGTGCTTTATAACAGAAAATCTCAAATGCTGATTTAATTTACATTAGTGCTGCTTGAGGGGAAAAGAAAAAAAGGAAAAAAAAAAAGTAAAAGTAAAACCAGTTCAAGTATTCTAAGAATCCTTTCCCCAAGATATAACTTGGTATCTTGACAGATGGAAAGAGAGCTTGCTAATTGACTAAAATATCCTAGTAACAAAAGATGTGCTGAAAAAGAGAAGCAAGTAACATCATCTATTCAGACACCCAGGTTTCTGGCATTGTGTAACAGTGGTTATTTCAGAAAACTACAAAAATATCTGCTGCAAAACTGCACTTTTTAAGGCATGATTCCATCATGAATGAACTTTCTTTCTAATGCCATTTGGTCATCAGTTTATAACTCAAGGAGTCATAGATCTCATGATTTATTGAAATAAAATAATCCATTATTAAGTTTCTTAGAATAAAAATAATCCACTAATCTACTTAAACCACTGAGGTGCACAGACCAAACATAATGAAGTATTTACTACTAGTAATATTAAATATCTATTACTCAAATATTGTTGGTGGTGATACCAGACCCTACAAGAATCAAAATACCTTTAATATCAGTAACTTGCTTTAAGATTTAGACTTTACTGCATTGCAATGTCTTTATTAATCTCTTAATCTGGAGGCCAGGAACTTTGGCTGAAACAGAACTCCATCAAATACTACAGTAAACTTTAAGAACGTGTCATTAAACTTTCTTTCTCCTTCACTTCAAATACCGGCTGCTATTATCTGAAGCTATAAAACCAGGAATATTAGACATCAATAACTCCTCGAATTTGTAAATCACAGACAGTAACTTCAACATAAATAATACTACTTCATTTTTCTTTATTGGTCTTGATTAAAATTTGAACATGCAGTAAGCCTCAGAACTAAGTGATCTTCAATTCTTCTTACAGTTTTGCAATCAAATGCTCAATCATTCCATCACAGCATGGAGAGATTTCTAAAAGGGTTTCCATGAGACGAGCCTTACCCTGAGGAGATGGCGGCATATTCTGGAGGTCTATCGGCTGCCCACTGTCCAAAGCTTCCAAGACCACATTAAATTTCTAATGCAGAAAAAACAAAACAGAAGATTTATTCTAGAATGTCCAAGACTTGCTAGTTGCCACAATGAGTATTTGACCCTGAGTGCTGTGAGTACAGCATGGGGTATGTGCAGCATTCAGGATTTCTTATGTGCATACCTTGCCTGTCTTCATGTATTCCTTTGCCTTCTCCAGGTCCCCTTGCTGCTTGGCTTTTAGAGCTGCTAATTTATACTCCTTCTGCCTCATAAGTAGTATTGCTCGTGTGTTCTGGAGATCTGTGAGAACCAAACAAAGTTGAGATTTACACAGAGCCTGAAAGACATATTTCCCTTGCTTCGTCCATCTATTCAAACCCGCATTTGTCCTCTTCTGCTTTGAATCACAAAGCCATCTTACAAAAGTCCTTTTTCCTCCAGGCCCCACAAGTCCTACCAGACATAACAGTCCTGCTTTTTGCAATTAAAAAAAAAAAAAAAAAAGAGAAAAAAAAAAGAAAGAGTCCTTTACCCAGCACCTTGAAAGCTTGAAATTCCACATTTCACCATGCTGAAGGAGAAACTGATAAGTGAAATGTACTTGACATAGTGCATATAAGTCCTCTGTAACAATAACTGATACCACTGACAACTCTATCTGAAACATCCAGCAGGGCATTCCCAACAGAAGCAGTGCTTTACTACACAATACAAACATCAAGAAAGATGTAGCACCAAGTGTTGCAACTGCTTATCCTCTCAGATCATGGTACCTGTTTCCACAGCAGGACTGGAAGCAGCATGACCCTGTAGAGACTCTGATTCCAGACTCTGCATTGCCTCATGAGAGCTCTTCTGCGCATCCTCTGTGGGCGACTTGGCTTTCTTCTCTGGTAGGACACTCACTGAATCTCCCGAATTCTCTAGCTCCCCTCCTGTAGCTCGAGATAAGTGAGAAGAACTCTTTCCTGTTGCAACAGGGGGTGGCATTTCTTCCTCATTGATTTTTTTGCCTTTCTTCACTGCAGCCAGCATGGTTTCCAGTGTCTGGCAGAGACAGAATAGTGAAGTTGACAGGCATTTTCCATCAAACATATTACTAGCATAAAATCGTTAAAACACAAATTCGTTCCATTCTACATGATGCGATCTATTATGCACACCTCTACAGACTGCTGCACTTTAGCTCCCTATTTTTCTGCAAGGCAAACTTCCGTGCTAGTGAAAGGTGTCTAATTATCAGAGCAACACAATGCAAAGAACTTGTTATCCAAACTATGTAATTCCAAGCACCTCAACACTTAAAATTATTGGAGAGCTGATGTGGTCCACTCAGGCACAGAAGTCATTTATACCAACTGTAGATGGATTTTATGTCTTTAAAACAAAACAAAATACGCTATGAGGTGTCGCTGCCTATGTGGATTCAGGGAAGGAAGGAGTTTACACACCTATTGAATATAATGAGAAAAGCCATTAAATACTAACAAAGAAAATGGAGCTCCAGTTGGCGACCCATGGCAAGAAGCTCTCCTCATCTGTAACACAGGTTAACTGCTGGTCATTTTTTCAAAACCCTTTCTACACCACAAATATTACCTTCTTCAGTATTTTTTTTTTAATTTAAGGTTCAGACAAAAGACTGTCATGCACTTCAAGCCAAAACAAAAGTTTTACTTCTTTCATCTTCCACAGAGACTGAAATGGAAAGCACAGATAAACAACAACAACAAAATCTCATCAGTGCTCGAACCACTGCTATTTTTGGTTAGCCATGACATTGTTTGACCTACTAAGCAACAGTGGCAGAGATACGTTTGACTGACTGCATGTGAGATTGAGGTTCAGACCAGTACAGCAACCCACGCACAGCTCTCTCTTCTCCACGTGTGGGATAACAGACTGACTGGAAATGGAATTAAACACTGAGATTAAAGTTCACAGTTCCAAGAATTAAGTACAAGAGATAACTGTACACCATTTGTTGGCATGTGATTTTGCTAATTAAGGAACTGTGAGCTGTGAAGTGAGATCTAGTCTATTATCCTTAGTTACACTGCTTAGGCACAGGGAAACTCCCTACCTCGAAAAAAAAAGAAAAAAAAGTGGCAAGCAGTGCACTAAGCTTCATTACTGGATGAAGTAAGCTGGTTTGTCTATCCCTCTTGCTCTCTGAAAGGTCAGGTGGTTTCGTGTACATTCCTTCCAAAGCTAGCAGGCAGTGGACTCATACAGACATCTCCTTTCCTGTGCATTTTCTCCCCGGGGTTTGGCTTCAGTTGCTCCCTTTGTACCCTACGACACCTGGTAGCCAGTGAGACATTACATTCTTCTCTCAGTGGATAGTGCTATAAAGTTATAAAGCTTTGCTTAACAAGACAGAGCTGGCTGCAGTGAGGCGGGTGACCAGATGAAAGCAAACAGGGAAATAAAGGCACTCTGCACAGCGGCAATCACCAGGCACCACCAACCAACTACAAGCACGCCACCTGGCTGTAAAGATGCAAAGCTGAAGAAAACGCTCCCTCCCCGAAATTTTTAATTGCCTTAATGAAAAATCCTGTTCTATTCATTTTCAAGCACAGCCAACGTATCACCCATAGAAACGTATCACCTTCCTTTCTCTCACAAAACTGAGTGGAAGGTTAGCATCTAGGAAGGCATGAGTGATGAACTGGAAAGTATATGTGCTAGAAAAGCTCCTAAACTTTATCCTAAGGTAAAACTGAACAGTCATCACAGATCAAATTCCCATCTGGACACGCGGGTTTAACAACAGCATTTACCACAAATCCTGCCCCCAGCTACCACTAGTCAACAGAAAAAAAGCTGATGCGCAAAAGGCATTGGAAATTACCATTCACCTGTGTATGTGCTATGTCACATTGCTCGTAAGTAACAAGAAATGTGTTTAAAGTAACTCAAGGCAGTATATTAGACTTTCTCTCCCTTTTCAACAAATTCACACATCCGGTAAGACTCTGAACTACACTTCAGAGAACTGACTTCGTCTCTCCTACATTCACATACTTGATGAACCCAACTTACCTTAAGGCCTCTTTCGTATCGGCGTACTTTGGCACTGTCATCTGACTCCTTTGCGTTGGAAATTGCTGTCCTATAGTTAGCAATTCTCTCCTCTACTGTCTGTTGCAGCTCACTGGTAACAGCAGGAAGTGAGGTGGTCTCAGAAAAAATAATAAAACAGATCAAGAAAACTTATTTCATCCACCTATAGGAGTTTCCCCATAGCACTGAAAAACAAATACACCTCTTCTACACACACTCCCATTAATCAAGAGCGCAAGGACGAAACAGTCTCCAAGACAGAGGCGCACTTGTACTAAGCTAACAGCCCCTGGATCCACCTCTGGGCTTTCTCTCAAAGGCGCAATAGAGAAGAATGGGTGGAGACATTTAGAAAACTCAACAGTCACAGGGTAATTGGAGCCATGTGGTTAGGGAGTAGGTGAAGAGAACAGTAAAGTCTCTCAAACACCACACACCAGAGGGTATGAGGAGGTATTTTGGCACAAATCTTGACTTTTTCCTTTCATATTTTAACAACATGCTAGTTTACTCGCTTCCAGGCTTTCTCAACCCGGTTTTACTACAAGAGCTCTTTTTCCTCCTCCTACAGCCTGGAATTAGTTCAGTGACACAAGCAGCCTAAGCAAAGCTGTAAGTAGTTACTTAGAGCTACAGAGACCTTTCAGATGGCTACCAATGCAATTATCGTCATTATCTCTACATTATCTGCTTGTTAATTATACATTATCTGCTTGTTAATAGAGAAGGTCTTGTGGAGGATGTAATTGTTGGAGGCTGTCTTGGACAAAGCGATCATGTAATGCTAGAGTTCTCCATTTTTGGTGAAGTAAGAAGCGGGGTCAGCAGAATTGCCACCTTGGACTTCCGGAGAGCTGACTTTGGACTCTTCCGGTCCATGGTTAAGAGAGTTCCTTGGGAGGCTGTTCTGGAGGGCATGGGAGATCAGGAAGGCTGGGCATACTTTAAGGAATTAATTTTAAAGGTGCAGGAACTGACTATACCCAAGTCACGGAACACAAGCCGACGGGGGAGGAGACCAGCCTGGCTGAACAGAGAGCTTTGGCTGGAACTTAGGAACAAAAGGAGAGTTTATGGTCTCTGGAAGCGGGAGCAGGCAAATTATGAGGATTATAAACAACAAGTGAAGCTGTGCAGGGAGAAAATTAGAGAGGCCAAAGCTCACCTAGAGCTAAACATGGCCACTCTGGGGAAGAGTAACAAGAAAAGTTTCTATAAGTACATTAACAGGAAGAGGA
>NW_009723221.1:0-36331 GCF_000703405.1 Apaloderma vittatum
TTTATTTTATTTTATTTTATTTTATTATTTGATTTTATTATTTTATCTTCAATGCTCATATTAATTCTTCCGCTTTTTCACTAGTGTGCACGGAAGGACATTCATTGTCTGACAAGGAGGCTGAGGGGAGACCTCATCACTCTCTACAACTACCTGAAAGGATGTTGTGGAGAGGCTGGGGGTCATCTCTTCTCCCAGGGAGTTTTCTTACTTTTTTCACAGCAAGAGATATTGGACGCGATATGGGAGTCCGATATTGGAATAGGCTGCCCGGGGAGGTGGTGGAGTCCCCACCCCTGGAGGGGTTTAAAGGTCGTTTAGATGTGCTGTTGGGGCAGATGGTTTAGGGGTGAGCTTTGTAGAGTAGGGTTAATGGTTGGACTAAATGATCTCAAGGGTCTTTTCCAAGCTGAATGATTCTACAATTCTATGATGTAGAGAAATAGGTTTTCTTCCACCAGACTGGATTTTTTCCACCAATGTTAAAGGCAGTTTTCATCTTAACTTTCAGGAGAGGATCTGTTTGAATAAGGAAGGAGAGCAGGGTCAGGAAAAGTATTGGGGAAGTGATGGGAGTCAGGGGGGTTACAGGGGGGGACATGTTACAGAACCAAGACTAGACACAGATGTAGAGGAAATACCAAAAGGCTGGGAGAAGGTTTTCAGGAGGGAAAAAAGTTGTGATGAGAAGCTGGTCACATAGCCCACCCTGCTGACATAGCCCAAATAACAACAGCTGTTAAGACAGAAACATGAGCATGGGAGTGTGTGTAAATCAACACTTCAAACTGCCTAAAAGCACATTTCGTCCCAAACTTGTCCTGTTAAAAAGGCAAACAATCATCAGTCAGATTAAACAGTAACCATAGAATTACAAAAACTTTGGAAGCAAAGATGAATCATTCATAGAATCATATAATCATAGAATGGCTTGAGCTGGAAGGGGCCTTAAAGATCATGTAGTTCCAAGCCCCACACCTTGGGCAGGGACACCTCCCACTAGCTCAGATTTCTCAAAGTCTCACCCAGCCTGGCCTTGAACACTTCCAGGGATGAGACATCCACAGCTTCTCTGGGCAACTCATTCCAGTGCCTCACCACTCTCATAGTAAAGAACTTCTTCCTAATGTCTAATTTACTCTGCTCGGAAAAAGTATAAAAGAAGCACAAAATCTTGTAACAGCATGCGAACATCTTGGAGTGAAAACAGCAGCAAACTTGCTTTAACACTGGTGGAATTCTCTCCACTGGCACCGCAACTTCTGTCAAGGCCACACAGAACAGCCTCCTCATCAGATGCAATGAGAATATTGCATTCACCTGGTCAACTGTCCCTACAGGGTGCGATGAGTAGATCTGCACCTCAGGTGTGCACAGGTGACCTCAGTAAGGATTTTGTCACTAATGTGCAGATTAGCAGCAGCCTGTAGACTGTGGCATGAGTATACATAAACCTAGAGCATCCTCAAGTCTAACAGGAGTCATGTGCAAGAGGGAAAACATGCTGCTGCCATCTTTTACTTAATTAATCCAAGAAGACAAATGTGAGGTGGTTCTTAAGTTCTGGATTCTGTTAGTGAACCAAGTAGGTGTCAAGACTGTGTCATTGATTTGGTTTTGCCTCTATTACATTCACATGACATTTCATTTCTTAGACTAATATATCTTCATGTTAGTGAAGTTACGCTGCCAAAACTTAGAAATGGACAGAATCAAGGTTAGCAGTGTGACCTTAACTTGGCCACATTTTCCATATGAATTGTAGTCTTTAATTACAGGATCACACATTCAGTTCTCTCAAGAGTACTCCTACCTAACTCAGTGCATCGAAGGGACTTAATTAGCAGCTGTTCAATCTTTTCTTTTTTTTTCACCACATTGTTCAATATGTTGCCCTGGGCTTTATTTAAACAATGCTTTTCAAGCCCTGCTCTGAAAACAAAATTATTAATTTTCTCCTGGGCTTTTCTATGATGCTCATTACCTCCAAAACTGAGTGCCTTGCAGACAATTCATTCATCATTGTAAAACTCATGTGAAATTTGAGGGCATTATCTCCATATAGGAGATAGAGAACTGAGACACAGACTAAAGTAAGATACATCGGGTGTCCAATGTGAAATACTTCAGAATGTCAAAAATTATATTTTAGCATTACGCAATAACTTACATATTGCTAGGTTACTTCCCATCGACTATGCTAGCAGCTGAAATCATTCAAAGCAAAGCTGGCCTAGAGGTACAGATGAGGCACCTAAAGATGAAGAACATATATGAGTTTCAAGTCATTGAACACAGAGTTTTCAGAAGAGACAGGTGTAGAACTAATTTTCCCAGGAAAACTGAGTCATGTCTTCTGCAGCTGCAGTTCCCTGCCTCAGTCACTATCTGTGTGTCAGCTTCTGAAACAAACAAGGAAAAGGGATTTATAAAAAATCTTCCATTTTACCCTGCCTGCAGGAGGTGCACAAGAAGCTGGGAGGGAGCATGGCCAGGACAGCTGATCCCAACTACCCAAAGGGATATTCCATACCATAGGACGTCATGCCCAGTACATAAACTGGGGGAGCTGGCCAGGAGGTGCAGATCATTGCTCTGGCATCAGTCAGTGCAGGGTGAACAGTTGCATTGTGCATCACTCGTCTTTTCTTGGGTTTTATTTCACTCTCTTTATGTCATCTTCCTCAAATAGGAGAGAGCACAAATGCAGTCCCCTACTACCACAAATTATGGAGTTAAGTTTCCTGCATCTGGGGAAATTGCAGGGGCTGGCATACCCAAAGTACAGGGGATGAGCCTTGCTCTTGGAAAGCCACCTTCCTGGTCATGGTGTCTCCCCTGCCAGATAAGTAGAATCATAGAATCATAGAATAGTTTCAACTGGAAGAGAACTTGAAGATCATCGAGTCCAGCCTTTGACCCAGCTCTTTAAACCCGCTAAACTATGTCCCCCAATGTAATATCCACCTGTTTCTTAAACACCTCCAGGGATGGTGACTCAACCACCTCCCTGGGCAGCCTGTTCCAATGGCTCACAACACTTTCAGTAAAGAAATTCTTCCTATTATCTAACCTGAACCTCCCCTGGTGCAATTTAAATCCATTTCCCCTCGTCCTATTACTCTTCACTAGGTAAATGATAAAGTATGATCAAGATAAATGATCAAGTATGTGCTTTACATCACATTATGGAGGCATCTGTGTGAGGCCAAAGTTGTGAAGAGGAAATAGCAAGTGATCTGTGGTTAACAATGTTACTGTAATATTCAGAGACAAGGTTGTTCGGGGTGCATGGGGGCAAGGGGTGCAATGTCAATGGAAGTGTTCTGCCATTTTCAAATTTTAGTCTTTTTAATTGTATTCCCGTGCATAAATGAATGTGCAAACATGTATATGGCCCCTTATGAATGCAATGTAAAGCAGAAACTTTTTGAGTTACAAGCACTGATGAATATGAAATGTAACTAGGAAAAAGTCACGAGCAACTGCTTACTCTTAGGAGATAGAGAAAGCCTTCTGAGCATTTTGTATTTGATAAGCAGTAATATGCAAAGCTAAAGATCCATTTTCTATTGCTTTCAGGCACAATTAATTTTGAGCAGCCTGGACAGCCAGCTCTTCTGGATTACAGAACTGTCAGAAAAATATAAAAGCTCCACAGATTTCTTGCTAAGGCACTCTGTGTTACACCAGCTGTGTACTCACTAAAATCCTTAGCAAACTTTCTAGCCTGATGTTTGATTAAATTTTTCTCCACATCTATGCCAAGAAAAAATGCACTTTGTGTTTCCAGCTAAACAATGTAAACCTCCTCATTTTTACTATATCTGCTCAGTAACTATAAAAGTAGTAATTAAGGAGAGGAGCTGCCCCACTCTTCTGATATAGTGTATATGTCTTCTAGGATAATAAAAATTGTTGTTTGCAGTATCTGCCTTTTTCAAATGTGGCTAGTATGTTGACAGATCTCAGTTAATTAATCCATTGACATAGGCATTGGCTTCTCCAAAGTCTGTAATGCTAACGGGTTTTTCTGATCCAACGGTCTAATTCAGCTAATTTGTCAGCAACGAATATAATACCAATTTGTTGAAACAACCCTTAAAGTGAATGGAGACATCTATGCAGGTACTCAGTTCTCAAGTCTTTAGACAAATTTGGAGAATAGAGGGAGCAGAAATAATTGAACATGCAACATCTATTCATCTTGTCTAGCACATACACACATTTCCTTGAGCACTGTTTATGAAGGCTTTTTGAAATGAGATACAAGTGAGAGAACCACCTTGTCCTCTCCAGGAGGGACAAAAAGCAGTCTCCTTACTACTCTCAGTATTTCCTCAGGGAGTAAAACTGATCCTCAGAACATCCCTGATGTAATGCTTGCCAAAGCAAGCAATGGGAAGGTGATTGCTCCTTCTAAGTATGGAGGTTGCACAGACATGGCACTGTCTATACATATTAAAGAACTTCAGCTTGAATAACACTGATAGGGCTGAAATGCACATTCTCAAGTAAAAGAATGACACTTACACTGAGGCACAAGAATAAATGAAGTCAGTAGTTGAACTCTGGAAAAGCCCTGTGATAGGCACTGCTGACAGCCTTGTAGAATTTCATCATGTAATTGTTTCATGTAATGCCAAGCCTAACTTGGATTTCAGAACTTCTGTCTTTTCCAATGTAAAGTTACCTCCAGTGAACTGAAACATTTATACAAGAGATCCAGCAAAAATTTAAGTGAAGACATATAGGGCCAGTTAGCTCAGTCAGTTGAGCATGGCACTAACAATACCAAGGTCATGGGTTTGATTCCTGTTTGGTCCCCCTGTGTTGCCTGATGTAGTCGACAGGTGGCGTCCCTGGCGACAGGAAGGCTGGATTAAAAATGATCTCTAAGGTCTCTTTCAGCCTAGGCCATTCTATGATTCTGCGACATTTCAAATTATTCTCCTTGCTTTGGATTTTCATAAAAATTGAAATCTTTACACAAAAGCTCAGAATGTTCTTTCATTTACTTTCTGAGAATGAATAATTCAGCTACAAATAGTTTATGGGTATATAAAATTAAGATTATTTTTAAAACAACATTATTTTATTAGGTTTTTCCTTAGAATCCTTGCATTCTTTTTGGTGAGTTTTTATCCCTTTGTCTTTTCTCCTTGCTGTCACAACAGTGCAGGTGATGTAATTGTCTTGGGCATTCATTGTAACTGCTTAAAATACCTACTAGCAAGAATTAATTTTTAAGAAAAAGTGTATGCCTTTTTTGTCATTTGTTCAAATAATTATTCATTGCCATTACTAAATAAATAACACCTGTGGTGCATTTGCTTGTCGTTCATTCAATTTTGATTCAATGCTGAGATGTCTCAATTATAAGAAGGGCAATCCATGAGGGAAGGTATTAATCTGTTTCATAAGAAACTGGAGTGTAATTTTGTGCATGGCCACAAACCTCGTGTGTGTTCTGGAACTGGTCATTTATAATTTAATCTTATGGTTCCAAGATGAGAATTAAAACACTTTCTGCCTGCCCTCAATTTCTCTGTTTCCTGCTGGATTTGTAGACTCCCTCTACCACGCAGGGACATAAAAGACATGGCATTACAGTGCCTTGATCTCCCTGTGACAACAAGAAAAGAGTCCTGCCTTCACACAATACTGTGCACACTTGGGGCGCTGTATAAAATTGCCAACAATGCTGCTGGGATTTTGTCCTGCCATCTCCCTGTGTGCACAGTCACCAGGCTTAGGGATTATGAATTCAGTTAATGGCTGGTGCTGTGACTTGTGAATACGCCAATTAGGCATAGCAGTTAACACAGGAGTGTTTGCAAGGGTTTGAAGTTTATGAATGATAGGGATCACTGTTTGCCAAGAACAAACAAACAGCAAAGACTTTTCTTCTGAGAAGCTATCAAGTTGGATCTACCAAGATAAACACATTTTGAGGCCCAATTTTCAGAAGTTCATAGAATCTCCTATTTCTGTTCAAGGAGAGAGAGCTGTGGCTTCTGAGCCTCCCCCAACCCCATACTTTTTTACTGAGCTTTCCCTTCATGTTCTGAACATACTTTTGCAAAGTATATTTTCAAAAATGTAAGCTAACGAGCCTAAATGTGTTTTTGGCTAGTTATTTGGGGATTTAAATCTGTCTCTCAGAAGGATCTAGGAGTTTCAACCACTTAAGCATAATTCAAAATTTACCCTTCTTTTTATTACAAATGGTTGCTACTTCCAGGGTGATTAATCCCATATTAAGCCAGAAATACCAAGCACTCCAGCTAACTGAAAAGTGATCCAACAGTTGCTATTAGGCTCTTTCTATTGATCAGCAAAACATATGGCTGAGCCTTAAATATATTGATGGAGATACTGTTCCAGAATTCTGTTATATCTAAATTACAAATATTTATCCAAGGACTCTGACATTCACCTAAAAACTAAGACCAGAGTGATTACAGTAGATATGAGGTCGATCACTGAATCAAAACTTTCACACATAAAGTAAAATGCAGAGTGTAGAATTGTTTCTTGAGCATGTATGTCCAGAAGTTTCTTAATCTGATTGTAGCAATAACACTGAGGTTGTCGGTTAGCCTTGCCTAACAGTCAAAGGCTCATCTACCCACTTCCTGGAAAGCAGGGAATCAGCACACCTCACAGGTGCTTGGGAAGAAAAACACCACAAACATAAATCTCCCCCCTTCCTCATCTTTTCCGTGAGCTCTTATTTTTGTGCACAGTATCACATCTTATGGAATACCCCTTTGGTCAGCTTGGATCATCTGTCTCAGCTGCTTCCCCTCCCAACACCTTGTCGGCCTCCAGGCTACTCATTGATTAGAATCAGGGAGAGACATTGTGCAAGCACCATTCAGCAGCAGCCAAAGCTTTTGTGTGTTGCCAACAGTGCTTCCACCACAATCTCAAAGCACAGCATCTTATAGGCTGCAATGGAGAGGGTTAACTCCATTCCAACCAAACCCACTGCACTGGGAAAAGGTATATTAAACAAGGTTGCTTCAAACTAGATGAGACATTATTTATATTGAAGCCTGAATCACGTTGAAAGAGTTGTTTGCTATTCCCTTTTAGTTTCAAGACATTTATGAAAGTCAAAGGTCATTTGTAGAGACTAACTCTGTGGTTTACTGTGATGCTTCCATGAGATAAAACTGAGATCTGAAAGTTCCATGTGGAAAGGAATCGCCAGTATTTGAAGGAATAAATGGGTCAAATACATAACTTTGCTACTGTTGTGACTCATTATTATTCTTTATTTTACCTTTTTGCAATAGAAATAAATTCAAACATAAGTCTTTTTGTTTTGTTTTGTTTTCCTGGCTTAGATGCTACTCATTATAGTTAATAAAAAGCATCTGGATTTCTGTAAAATACATTGATTCTAAGAAAATTGAAAACAGGAAAATAGTGCATTTTCTGATGAAATTAAGAGAACCTTAATTTTCTAGGGGCAGTGAATGGGTCACAACAGAAAGTAGTACGAGAAGGTGAATCTGTGCACCAGAAGATTATCTGCATCTCGATGTTAGTAGGTACAGAAGTAAAAGGGTGATTTTAAATTGCTGCTAGTCTGTATCCTGAAGCTTTGATAATGAAAAGAAAATATGAAGTAAGCTATTCTGATAATGAGAAAATTAAAGCTTTTAAAGAAAATAGGAAGATGATCTTTTTATTCACAAAAAAAAGAGACCCTTCCTTAGATCTTCTTTGCAAGTGTCAGGAAAAGCACTGAGAAATCACTTCTCTGGCTTTTTTCTATATTACTAGCATGAGGACCATTTTAATGAGCATGCAGAATTGAGAGTTTTATTTTGCATCATATGTTGTCAAACTAGATACAGGGCAGAGGGTTCTGTGGCTCAGCTCCATGTTGCTGCAATGAAAATCTCACAAAAAAATGAATTTCAATTTCGTATTTCAGCTGTTGATGTTAAAAGCATTTGAAGAATGCAAAATTAAAAAAAAAAGCTGTTAATTTTTTTAAAGTGATTTTTTAGTCTTCTCCCAAACTAAATGTGATTTATTCTTCAGTTTGTTGCCACATAGTAAACAACTAAATGGCAACTACCTGGATTCTGTACTGACAGGCACTGAAGTTATCCTAGGACATCAGTGCTAAGCTATAGCAACTATCAGAAGCTGATCTAAAAAGATATACAGAAGTCAAGATCCAACGAAACTGAAGGGCAAGGCAGAATATAGTGTAGATAGGGAAGGACTCTGAACTGATGGAGGAAGGAGATATCAAAACCTTAAAAAACATATTCCCTTTTTTAGCTAAGAAGGAATTTTGTCTGGTTATTATTTAGTGACCTATTGGCAAAAAGGGGGAAGCACTCAATTTCCTGCACCATTCTCCCACCATTTATTTTAATGAGGTGCTGATTTCAGTAGAGAAACTTATGGTTGTATTTCATATTTAGGACGGATTCCATGCTTAGGAAACCTCATGGGTTTCGCATGTTCTTGAAAGTGTTGCAGTGGAGTATCTAAAACCTAACTTTAACCAAGAGGAGAACCATCTGACCTGGGCTCTGTCTTACTCTACTTTCCGATATATGAAACTAGGAAGAAACAATTGGACCATAATCTCTATAGTCCCAGTGTTTACCTATAGGTTATCCTCTGCCTTTATCTGTTTCAAAGTGCATCCCAGAACTATCCCGGACACTTCAGTATAGCCTGAACAGATTCAGGCCCAAGACCTGATTAGGAAATATATATTCCTCGCCTGGCAACCACCTGCAGAGCCATTTCAGAAGCCTGGTTACTCTCATTCAGCAAACTGCATATTTCAATGCAGAGAAAATTCTGTGGCTGCCCAGCCTAAGGCAGGGTGTCATTTAGTGGTTGTGTGTGTATATTGCTAAAAGAGAGGCCAGAAGAGGCAATATCCAGCCCAGTATTTTTCTGTAATGTCCGTGACAGGCGAGGGTGTGAGGCCAAAGATGGAAACTGAACTGACAGGGCCCTGGCTCATAGGCGGGAATGCTACGAATTGAGCTGGAATGGTAACAGAGCAGCTTTGTACAGCTAAAAAGAGCTGGAAATACAGCATTTAAAGTTCAGTATATTTCTGGCTCTGAAAAAGAAAGCTTAGAGATGAATATTACAAATAGGGCAAGGGTTCAGGGACAGGATTGTTTTCATGTAAATACACCCTCACAGTTAATAAACTAGTGAGAGAAGAAAGATACTAGAGCACAGCAGAAAATAAAAGCCATGAAGAGAACATTATTTTTAATATACATATCCGTCAATCAAACACTCTACTGGTAGTTTTAAAAAGTGACCTGATTTCTTGGCCATTAACACAGCAGACTGCCTTGTGGAGAAAATGAATCCAAGTCCAGTTGTCTGAATATAATAAAAACTTGGCAGGGGTGATCTAATAATGACTATAACTGTGCTAGGAAAAAGGGAGAAAAGGGAGAAAAACAATACAATCTTCTAGTCCACTTTGGAAGATGGGTTGCGTTTATGTACTTAAAAATATACAAATGCAGGGATCATGTTTATGAATTAGGACTAAAGTCAATTAGGACAAAAGCCTAAATAGAACTATTGATGGGATATTAGTGTCCTCCGATGTTACTATAGTAAAAGCACCTACTGTCTGTAACTCCCTCTATATTCCCTACTTTTGCTGATTCCTTTGCACTGCTACTCCATGACTGCAAAGCTACTAGAGTTGGTAAATGAGAGTAGAGGTGATATAAGTGGGTCATTGACACAATCAGTCAAAATTAGAACTAAAATTGCATAGCACCCTCTACATGCAAGATTTAGGTTTTCATTCTAATTTTAACAGAGTTGTACTATGAAGCTTCTCTTTTTATATGACAGATAATAATATTAGAAGCCAATGAGGAACTCTGTCCTGTATTTCAGATGAATGTCCGTAATAATTATATGAGGAATAAAAAAAAAATTAAAAATATAGTGTTTTCAAACTGTATTTTCCTTTACCTTCAGGAGATTTGTGGGTGGAGTATCTTGTTACACTTTGTCTAGGTTAGAAGATTATTTTTACTAAGTTCTTCTCATTCACGGTTTCGACTTCTATATTTTCAGTCTAAATATGAGGAAGAACTTCTTTACTGTGAGGGCTGTAGAGTATTAGAACAGACTGCACAGGGAGGTTGTGGAGTCCCTCTCTTTGGAGATATTCAAAACCCTCCTGGATGCCATCCTGTGTGATATACTCCAAGCAATCCTGCTTTAGCACAGAGATTGGACTAGATGATCCCTAGAGGTCTCTTTCAGCTCTGACAATCCTATGATTCTGTGATTTTGTCTAGTAGAAAGATTTCACAACTCACCTCTGGTAAGAAAACATCATATGCTAGTGTTGATGATGAAAGTTACTGAAAACACTTTAAAAGTTATTCGCTGCTTAGTTTCATGTAATAAACTCAATTCTACTGTCTAGATTGAATTTATAGAATTAAATTTTATTGTTTCGGACCAGCTGAGAAATTAAACTTTTGAATCTACTATCTGAAATACGTTTTCTTAAAATGTAAAAAAAGATAAATGCAGGATATATTCATAAGATTCTCCCTGGAAGAATCTCAGGTTTCTTCCTCTACATTCTGTTAAATGAAAACAAAAAACACAACTGATCATAGAATCATAGAGTCATAGAATTGTTTGGGTTAGAAAGGGCCTTAAAGACCATCTAGTTCCAACCCCCCTGCCATGGCCAGGGACACCTCCCACCCGACCAGGTTTCTCAAAATCCCATCCAGCCTGGCCTGGAACACTTCCAGGGAGGGGCAGCCATAACCTCTCTGGACAATCTGTTCCAGTGTCCACGTGTTCCAGCCCTTCAGTCATCCTCTTTATCAGGATGCATTGCTCCTGATCTTGGAGGAGGTAACCCTTCAATAAAAACCAGCTATCCTGGGCCCCTATTTCCTCCAGGATTTTATCCCACAGTACTCTACCAAGGAAGTCACTGGAGAGGCCAAAGCCTCCTCTCCTGAAGTCCAGGATAGTGAGCTCACTTTGTGCCATGCTCATGTTACTCCTCCTTCCCTTATTAAAGACCCCTGCATGCCTAGAGAAATGCAAGCAGTCAAATATACAAACTTTTCCTATGTTGATTACATAGGAAAAATAATGCAAAAACCAACTACATTTTAGAAGTCTCTCTTTTTTGCTTTCCCACTTAATGACCCTAGAATTTTAACTATTAGAAAATAAGTCATGTGGCAACCAATATTGTTGAGACATTATCAGACTATTGAAGCTGTTGACAAATAGAGAATTATTTTTTTATAGAGGAGAGGCGAAATTCAATTCAGACACTTCCTTGAAAATTCAGGATTTCTTTGTTATAATAAGATAATTATATGAAACTGAACAAACTCTTACTGCTACCTCTATCGCTTGAGTCTTAACCCCAAGTTTATATATGAACCCACTGAATTTTTGTGATGGAGTTCTGAGGCAACTCTGAGAGAACTGAAATGAGAAACAATACAGAACTACTAGAGAAACCATAGAAGGTCAAATGTAAATCTTTTAGGCTATGTCAGTTTCCAAGCTCCAGGAAGAAAAAAAAATAAATCTCTAAACTGCTAAACAGTACAGGCAGCTGGAATTTTTACTCCTAGAACAGCTGTGGAGAACAGAGATTTTAAGACAACGCAGTGGCAGTTTAACCTTTATGAGCAAAAGGCAGTACTTTCTAGATAAAATAGAGCTGACAGTTTTGCTGGCACAGTTATGATTAGCTATGCATCACCTATCATTCAAGCTGACAGAGAGATTTTTATTAAAAGTTAGTAAGTCTTCTTTTTATTGGCATCTAGATTCATCCTGGAGGCTATGAAGGGCTCTCTAAATCTGCAGCAGTTGACCCACAAAACATTACTCATGCCTGCTTCAGCAGGTCAGCACTGTTACGCACAGTGTTTAACAAGGGCTCGATAAATGCTTCAGAAGTTTGATAAACAGGATAAGCATTACACGACTTCATATGTACAAAACAAGACCTCCCTCTTTTTATTGTGTCACTGTGGTTTAGACATTAAACCATGGAGAAAGCAAAGAACATGCAAAAGGGATGGACAGTTGTACAAGCAATGGTAACAGGAATACAATGTCAGTGGTGCAGCTACTGTTCTTGCTTTGACTTCAGTGCCAATTTGAGCTGTTAGAGCAAACTAGACACATATCACTCCCTGGTCATCTTCTGATCATAAAAGTTGGTCAAAACTTATTATTGACTCCTCAGTCGTGTCATCACCTTCACTAAGACTACATGTTTGTCACATGTCATGTTATTCTTTTAACAGATATACATATAAAAGTATCCAATATGGTTGAAAATCATTGTTGTCCTTTCTGGAGGATGGTACCATAAAAAAGGCGGAAAATGTGATAGCAAACAACCAAAAAAGTACAGAGAAGTATGAGAAGAGCAGAAGGAAAATTTTGTCTGCATTAGACTTGGGAAACAGCAACTAAGCAGGAAATCCTCATAATGCCAGACTCTTCACGGGCTCTGTATGAATACAGAGAGGAAAGAACTCAAAGGCAGAGCCCAAACCAGTGATTTCCTTTTCACTGCAGAACTGGTATCAATGCAGGAGATGTGAGCTAGGGCCATGAAGACATTTCATAGCAAGCTGTCAGCCTCCCAGTGATTAAGAGCTTGGTTATCTTCCTTGTCTTACAACAGCTCCTGACCTGCTCATGGGAAGTAAATGCAAGTCTGGAGCTGTAATTTTTGTTTGTGACTTGTCTCTTGCTTGCAAAAGCACAGAAATTTCCGTGGTTTCTCTGGGGTAAGGTAGAAAGAAAAATCATGCAGTTCAAGTATAGAGCAGTTGTGCCTGCTCTCTCTCTCTCTGTGCATAGAAGAGATACAGTGCAATGGGGAAGAAAAGGCAGCATTCACGTATCCTTACTGGGGACACAACTGCCAGGCACCATAAAAGGGAAATGCTGCAAGACTGCACCATAACTTTTAATTGTGACTCACAGCTTCTGGCACGAGGCCCGCCCGCCTTCTTCCTCCTCCTCCCCTCCCCACATAATGAGGAAAATATTATTAGTCTATTAGCTAATAAGTCTAATTATCACTCACAAGGTCTTTTTCATTGCACTCCACTGCTTTCATGGGAATGCTACACAGACTGTTCTCGCTCAGCAGCAGCACTTTCCAAGGCAGAAATATGAACGTTGTTTAAAGTATACTCAGAAAATTGCAGGCATTAAAATCAGAGAAGATTCATTGATCATGAAGCCCATTTCATTTCTAAAGGAGGCTTAGTCCCAAAACCCCTCTTTCTAGTGTTTCATACCGAATAATGTTAAAATTACCAGTGATGAATCATCATGCAGATATTCTCAGGAGACAATTCCTCAGCAGAACTCACTTCTGTGTTTCCTGTTGTGGTTTGCTGGGTTTTTTTGATAGCCTAAAATTTATTTTTTCTTCTTTTATTCTTAGGTACATCTCTTACAACATTAAATACTTCTCTCTGCATACACCTAGCAACCTTCATGCTTTTCTCACCCATCAAACCTCACACACCCAGCATAACACTTGGGCTGCTGCCAGTGCCTCACACCCATATACAGCTAAGGCATTATTGTGGAGCCATTTGAAATGCAGCATCCCAAACATATAAAAATCTCTGAACAGATCCATCTGAGACATGACATCCCAGAGCAGGAGGAAGGCAGGAGCACAGAGCTGCAGGTGTGTCCTTCAACTGTAAAGGCTGCCTCAGTCCTGCCAGCAAGTACATTCCCCTACTCCTCCTGGAAATGATGGCTCATCCTTCTCACACAAGCAAATGTGACATCTTTTTGACCTGATATACATTCTCTGCCATATGAACCACATAGCACCACCTCAGACACTGAACCTGAGCAAATTTGAGAGGTTTATGCGAACACCATTCCTTGCTTTGCTTAGTCATCACATACCTAATTTAGTACTTTTAATCCATCTCCTAAATCCTCATCATTCTCTAGTAATTAATTTGTTGTTCTTCACTAAATTCTCTCTAATTGATCAATATCTTTCTAGTTAACGTACTGCTGAGTGTTGCCCAGTATTTCAGAGGCAGTCATGAGAAAAGCACTGTTATCGGTTTTTTGGCTTTTGCTTGTGCTTGGCTATTTTTATCCGCTCCTACTCTCATCAAAAAACTCAGAACTCAGGAGAGCTATCTCTTGGCATTATAGCCTTACACTGGAGAATCATCAAAACTAGCAACATTTTACCCAAAACCCGCTGAATTATGCCCAGATCCAAATTTTTAATAGGTGCCTTATACTACAGGCAGTCTGAGCAAATAACAGGTGAAACTTCATGGTGAATGCTAAAACCTCCTTATATCACTACTTAAGGGTGACAACTTTAAAACCTCTGTAGGACTTGGCAAAAAGCCAGATCAGAGAGGGCTTTCTCAGTTCACTGGTAGGACACAAGATCAGAAAATGTCTTCTGATAACTTAGTACCATTTGCTTCTTTAGTTTCCATTTACTTGTCTCCCATCACTTCCTCCAAACACACTTTGTGGTGCTTCCACTGTTAAGGATTTCACAGACAAGAAATTTAAGAATGCTGAAACACAGAATTACTAATTAAAAGATACTTCTTTTTTTTTTTCCCTTGTACCAGTTATATATGTGCTTATAGAAGGCCATGTAGCTTTGTCACAAATTTTCTCCTTTTTCTGTGTTAAACTACACACAATTAGTAGAAACAAATAAATATTAAATCTGGGTGGATAAGGAAGATATTGGACATATGTCAATAATTAGTGTCTCTAAACTGGAGTGTATGTTTTTCATCTCACAGATGCTTTTTTACAGACCTGCTTGCTGCTTGCTGTAAACAGTTCCTATCTTGTACCTCCCAAGTATATATAACCAGGAGTGTGTGTTCAAATGTATACATCTATATATATTTATCCACCCATGTAAACATATACATGCATATATGTGTGTGTCTGTACACATATATATTTATATTTACAGGTGTATGCTACACAGGTGTGTGTTACATCTGCTATTTTTCTGTATAAATGTTTGAATTTATAATTTTTAAAATCCTTCTTAAAGCTTTATTTGCTGTGACAGTGATCTTGCTTGAGAAGCTCATTTTTCATTTACAGAGATAAAGAATTTAGATTTCTAACCCTTGCAGTGAAAAATCTGAAGGCATGAAGTAACCCTGAAGACACGAAGTAAATGAACATCAAAGATGAAAATAACAATCATGACAAGAATGTAGCATTCTAAAAATATCAAAGTATTAAAATCACGTGCTTTTTTACTGAATTCTTATTTTTATTAATGCCTGTTTTTCCTTGTATTCTAGTCCTCCTGAAGCAGAAAGTTATTCTCACATGGCAATCTTCCTTTGCTTCCACAATATGCAAAAGCTAGTGCTGTCGTCAAATACAATGTAATCCACTTTACTCTTTTTCCTAGCAGGCAAGGGGTTAAAGGTCTTCTGCAAGTGATATATGTGATCCAGTGTAAAGAAGAATAAATTTATCTTTGTGAAATTTACATCTATGGGAGGTGCCACAAAGACAATTATTTATGTTTTCTTGGATCAATTAGCACCTAAGTTTCCAGTAATTTGGATTGTTATTTGATGAAAAATGTCTTAAAGTCTATCTGGAAAGGTACACAGCAAGTTGTAAGGAAGTTTTTAATGATTATGAATCAATTTCCTGTGAATCAGGAATTTTATCAGCTGATGAAGTTTAGGTAAATGAAATCATCAGCTAAATCCTACTTGCTTATCAATGAGAGTTGACAGAAGAGGACCTAGAGATCAGTCATGTAAGTATAAAGATGGCCTAATCAATCTTTACAGGATTTTTTTTCCTCAACCTGCAAATTCCTATCACCGCAGGGGACTCATGCTGGAGCAGTTTCCCCCTGAAGGACTGCACCTCAGACTCACATTGAGGCAAATTGCCCCTCATGAGAGGACTCACGTTGGAGATAGGTGTGTGAAGATTGTCTCCTGTGAGAGGGACCCCACAGTGGCCCAGGGGAAGAGTGAGGAGTCCTCCCCTGGAGGAAGAAGCAGCGGCGGAAATGACATCGCATGAACTGACGGTAACCCCCATTCCCTGTCTCCCTGTGCCGCTCGTGCGGAGGAGAGGTGGATAAATTGGGATTGATGTTTCACTCAGGAGGAAGGGAGTAATGGGAGAAAGGTGTTATTGTTTTTTAAGATCTGTTTTTCTCTCTCACTACTCTTCTCTGATTTCTTCTTTAATAAATCTAACTGTTTTGCCTGGAATGGTAGATGTGGATCACCTCCCTGTCCTTAACTCAAACCATGGTCCCTTCGATATATTTTCTCCCCACGTATAGCAGAGAAGCGGGGGTGATAAAGCAGCTGGGTGGGCACCTGGCCACCGGCCACGGTCGAAGCACTATATGGTGAGATAAATCTTTGCATCATTTTGAGGGAGATATTGCACAGTTGGAGCAAGGCATGCAGATCCAGTTGTTCTGAATTTCCCAGAGAGTCCTGGACAAAACCTATCACTGAAGTGCAGATACAGCTTCATGATTCTCCAGAGAGAGCACATGACAGACTAGTCACCTTGCCATCAAGTGACATATCTTCCTGTTACTTTTTAGAAGTTTTGTCAAGACCTTGCGATGTCAATGGCTTCTTCACCCAGAATGTGACACTGTGACAAAATGTTTCTTTGTGTTAAGGTTTAGCAAGTTGCTCAAACCTCCAAGATATTTCAAGAAACTGTTATGCACTGGAAGCAGTAATCTGCATAATAATTATATGTAAAATCTGTAATCATCTTTATTGTTTGATGCTCTGGAATATTGAATTCTGTGACACAGCATCAATGCTGAAGGACTATGGCTATGGACATTAAGAACTCTGGACGCAGGTTCGATCCCTGTTCGGTCCCCATGTGTTGCCTGATCTAGTTGAGAGGCATCCCTGCCCATGACAGGGAGGTTGGATTAAATGATCTCTAAGGTCCTTTCCAGCCTAGGCAATTCTATGTTTCTATGATTGAACAAAGAATACGTAGGTGGTCTGTAAAGTATATGAGAGTTCTTTAAAGATATGACAAATAATCTGAAATTCTAAAAAACACATTTTCAAGGTGAAAAGAGAATCGGACCCAAAACATTTCTACATGCTAACTGGGAGCTAGACCAGAAAAGATTAATTAGAAATTAAATAAAGAACATCTGCATTTATTTACATCATTTTGAGTTCAGCTAAAATTAAGGGCCTGATTTTCCAAACTATCATATTTTTCAAGTCATAAAATCCTAGAATGATTTAGGTTGGATAAGACTGTTGAGATCATTGAGTCCAACGATTGGCCTTGTTGCACCGCATACAATTGGTCCTGGCCTGTCAATCCAGCTTCTCCAGATGCTTCTGCAGAGGCTTCCTAGCCTCAAGTAGATTAGTACTCCCACCCAGCTTGGTATCCTCTGCAAACTTACTGAGGGTGCACTCAATCCACTCATCCAGATCATTGATAAAGATGTTAAACAAGACTGGCCCCAATACTGAGCCCTGGGGAACACCACTTGTGACCCTCTTCCAGCTGGATTTAACTCCGTTCACCAGAACTCTTTGGGCTTGTCCATCCAGACAGGTTTTTATCCAGCGAAGGGTATGCCCATCCAAGCCATGAGCAGCCAGTTTCTCTAGGAGAGAATTCTCTCTAGGAGAATGCTGTGGGAAACGGTGTCAAAGGCTTTGCTAAAGTCCAGGCAGACAACATCTGTAGCCTTTCCCTCATCCACCAAATGGGTCACCTTGTCATGGAAGATCAGGTTAGTCAGGCAGGACCCACCTTTTATAAACCCAGACACAGCAGTAGGCAGAATCACATTTGTGTAAGAACAACTGAAGTGAGGGAGAAGTATCTGAACATAAGAGCAAAAGTTACTCTAAATTAATTTAAAACTGAGATGAAATTGAAAGCACTGACTGGACAGGAGTTTCCAGTATCACAGAGAAGAAAGATGTTTTAATATGTAAGCACTCAAAGCCTCAGAGAAACGCTGACATGAATAACATTGTGACATGTTTTGACAGTTTTTGTAAAAATCAATGCAAAATGCTTGATGTAGTTTTCCTTTTTTTACACATTTGAGGAAACATTAGACTGGGAATAGACTGGCAGGTTGACTGGTAGACCTGGGAACAAGACAACATGATTAAGAATAAATTAACATTTGTGGAACCAATATATTGATTTACCAGGCACAACAACTTGACATGCTAGATCTCAGTAAAAATTTAAATATTAACAGAAATTAAAACTTAGTAGTTTTGAGGAAATAAACACTTCATCTGATCTAAAAGTGATCCTAAAGAAAATAAAATCATGCTAATTTCTTACTTAGATCAATAACTCAATATTCAATATATACTGGAGCTCCCAGAAGCAGTTTTTAACCCAAAATTCTATATTAAAAATATTCCCTTGAAATCTGTAAATATCAAATGCAGATATAATTTTTCCTTTCTATTCTCAGAATCACCATGATCATAAAATCATAGAATCATAGAATGGCCTAGGCTGGAAGAGAACTTACAGATCATTTTTAATCCAGCCTCCCAAAGAAACATTCTTTGTACTGGGGTTGTGATGTTTCTTTTCAGAAAACAAACAATATCAGCTAAAATTTTAAAATCTGTGGCCTCAATTTTCATAAAAATATGTAAAAATATGTAAAAGATACGTATGTTTAAGTCAGCTCTTTCTTGTAAAGAGGACTTTTGAAAACACACGTAGTCACTAATCTACCCAGAAACAACTAAAATTGTGGCTGCATCTTACTTCATATTACACATCCACGCCCAAATGGCTTAAAAACTTCAGCATAATATGCAAACCCTTTTGAATGCCACCGTTTCACATTCAAAAGCCAAAGGGAGTGACACTTTGACCAGCTCTGTTTCTGTAAAACCTCCCTGCCTGTGGCACCCTCAGGACCTGTGTGGTCTACTCTGCTCAGCCATCTAGGGCAGACCACGAGCACTGTGTACCTTCAGCACATCCAGAAAGCCCGCATAAATTCAGATACTGTCTAGACAGACTTTGTTTTTCCAGTGACAGGGAGTTGATTCCAGCAATACAGTATGGCAATTTGTGAAGTTTAAGAAGTTATGGCATTTGGAAAAAAGATGTAGAAGGTTTTCGCAGAAATGCTTTTTTTTCTCTCTCTCCTTCTTCTGTTTCTCTTCCCTGAACTGAATATTCCATATTGTTGAGATCAACTCCTAGAGACTTCAAAAGAAAGAGGTGTGGTTCCCATTCCTTCTCCTGAGGCCACATTTTTACTTACTTTGGTATTAGAGGTAAAGTTTCAGATGCAGATTTTGACCTACACTGTCTTAAGCAGGGGGATATCTGGGCAATTCAGCAGCACCTCTGTTAACAACAATGTCTATAACTGCCTTTCTGCACTACTGCACGTCTCATTCTTTGTCTGACATGGACACATCAATTTTCTGGATATGGTAACCTCTGTTGTCCAGAGTTTTCCCAAGCAATGGGATGAGAAGAAGAACACTGCACTTGTGATTTGAATGGAAAAAGATGTTTCATCAAGAGCAACTCATTTTAACATTCTACCTTCTTTGTTAAATAATGAAGTGAGGTGGTATCATACGTAGTCAAAAGAAGTAAATAAGTATATCTTTACACACATGCACACAGACACACATATGAAGATCTTCTCACAGGTAATTTGTAGTAGAACTAGAGGGAATGGCCACAAGCTGCAACAGGGTAGATTTAGGCTGGATGTTAGGAAACAAATTTTCACAGAGCGCGTAGTCAGGCACTGGAACAAGCTGCCCGGGGAGGTGGTTGAGTCACCTTCCCTGGAGAAGTTTAAAGGTCGTTTAGATTTGGTGTTGCGGAATATGGTTTAGTTGTGGACTCAGTAGAGTAGCGTTATAGGTTGGACTTAATGGTTCCTTTTCCAATCTGAATGTTTCTATGATTCTGTGATTCTGTGATCCCAAGTTGAAGAAGGGGTAGCAAATTGACATGAGGAATAAATGCTTATTTTAATAATTCAAAGGATGTAGCAGCAACTGATGCCTTTATGCATTGTCATCGTATCAATCAGCCACATAAACTTAAAAAACGTAAATAATTTTACACATAGATAAAGAGTTTTAAATTAATTTTAAAAAAAAAAAGTTAAAGTTTTTGACCCTATAGTAGAGAAAGTTTTGAATTGTCTGGTCAAGGTCCTAAATTGGCTCCAAACTTTTTCAAAGTTCAGAACCGAGATTTTGGAAGAGTAAATCTGATTCATTTGTGTTTGCAACAGTTCTATGCGTTTTACCAATACAGTATGAATAGCTATAAATAATTACAAATAAAGTAGCAAACAAATTAGGAACGAATTTTGCAATACATTATTCTGACTTTTTAAATTGTATTTGCTCATATATAAGCTTAATAGTAGATCTCCCAAGTATGACTATAAATTAGAGAGATTCTGTTAATTAATGGCCACCAGATGTCTCCCATATTGTTTCCTCTATACAATAAAAAAGCCCTGAGAATCATGGAAAAATCGATGCAAACAAATGAATAAGAGCTAAAGAGTTCAGCCAAGGTATGATCCTTGATTCATGCCTAAATCTACAGCGTGTTCTTTAAAAATCAAGCACAAATTACTGTGATTTATACTGTTCCATGAACAAAAAAGCAACAGTTGCATGCAATTACATTCTATCTATACCGCACATCTCTTTGTATGGAGGCATCTATTGAAATATTTACTTTTGCACTATTAGCTTTTTTGGTCTCTGAAAAAATGTCACATCCAGAACTATTGTCTATGTTGCTTTGGTTTCCATGTCAGCATCTAACTATAAATCAAGTTTTGTGTGCTTCCTCAGCCATTTCTTCCTTTTAAAGTGAAGGACAAAGGGAAAGTAGGCTGTAGTCTTACTCTTGTTTTCCATTTTGTTTACAAGAGGGTCAAAGCATGAAGGGCGTCCTGCATGCTCCCTTTTTCTCTACAGCTATATTGACCTTAACATATGTTGCCATGCACTAGGAGTAGATCTGCAGAACGTATCAAGTGGCACGGAGGATCAAATGTGAATGAGAACCATACATGTATCCTTTTACCTAGGTAGGGTTTGATCCTGTGGGCTGATCTCCCATTTGCAGTTAGCAGTCACTTGGTGCTCTCCTAGAGCAGTTTTCTTCAGTTTATTTTCATGTAAGTAAATGTCGTGTATGCACTCTGAATCCAATCCATAATGAATCATATAATGGTCAGTCAGGATACTAACCTCAGAAGAGTACTGAACCCAACTAAAATACTCATTTAGTTACACACTTCCTAGAAATCTACTTGTGGTGTAGAATGTTCTGGGCATGTTCCCAGGTGCTATGTTTAAGTCCATATAATATAGGCTATGTTTAAGCAGTCTGAGAACATAATGAAGTTGCAGAGTTTACATCTGAAGTAGTCCATCATGGTTTGGCATTTCTATTTCCACTGCAGCTTGTTTCTCAGACATCCTGTATGCATGCAGTTGCATGGGCAGTTCATAAGACAGTCGCCAGCACATGATGCATGATAAACTTTCCTGAATTGGAAATCACATTCCACCTAGGGGCTGTTCTGTCCCAAACACTGCTCAAAATACAAGGGAACACAAGGGAAGGTTCACAGTTTTACCACTGTAGTCCAGTGTTTTGTTCTCAGCACTGCATGCCATCAGTCACAGCAACTTGATAAGGTGAGCTGATCCCTCCGTTTGGAGTGCCGAAGAAGTGATTACTGGCTCTGGTTTGGAAGGAACAGAGCTCCAGTATGAATGCATAATGTATTCTGACTCAAATGCCTGAGATGAATTTCATTAGAGCCTTAAATTCTGAGGGAATTTTTTCCAATATTTCCCTTCATAAACACCACTGATGCTTTGAGATCAGAGAATTCCCTCTGGCCACTATCTCATATATCTTTGTATATTTTCTACTTCATCACTTAGTTATGAATACAAATCTCTGTCTACAGTTGGACATTCAGTTGCAGGAAGGATCAACAGCAAAGTGCTGTATTTTTTAGGCAAAATATAGCCATTTAAGCAAAATATTTAAATACAATAACAGTTTTTTTCAGTGTGCTTATTTTCAGTGCTAGCGGCAGGTTTTTTTCGTTTTAGCTTGCACAGTGAAATCGAAGTTAACTTTCCCTTGGATGCTTCATCAGCTTGCTGTAAGTCTGTTTAGCTTATCTGCAGTTAATGGATTCATTACTGTCACATGAATTTTGCTCCAGAAGCAGGTAACAGCTTAAGTAAGTACCATGTAACTTGTCTAAATGCTGACACAGGGAAAAAAAAAATATATATTTTCTATGGCAAAACATATCCAATTAGAAAAATATTCAAACTCAAATCAAGGGGGAAATTGGTAAAGAAAAGTTGTTACTGTCCTATTGTAAACACTCTATGTTTGATGTAACATAAATCATCAAAGGCACTCACCTACAGAAGCAACTTGATATTAAACTATAACCAATTGGTTATGTCATTTAATTTTGAACCAAATGCTGGTAGAAAATCAAATATTTTTTTTTCTTTATAAATGTGGATGTCTATGTATTTTGAGCAAATTATATAAAATTTTCAGAAATAATCTACTGAAGAATATATACATCTAACTGCATAAAACCCCAGATTTCTTTGAGTATGGAGATATGGAATAATTGAGTATATCTGCCTGATACATGGATTTCTGAAAATGTACTGAAGTTATGATGAAGCTGAGAATTCCTGACATAATAATACCTACTGCTTAGCAGCCTTGCATGAGGGTAAACGGTAAAGCTTAATGCCCCAATTGATCTTGCCGTGCACTACTGGAGCAGGAACACCCAGAGGTGTATTCCTGCTTTCCTCTTGAAATGACTTTCAGAATTCAAAGGTGTGGTGTAAAAAATAAAGAGGGAAAAATTAATGAACTAATATATCAAGAGTATTTGGTTTAGGATGTGAGAGAATCTATAAGTAATATTGAATACAGAAAATAAATTACAGCTGCAGTTAACAATATAGCATATTATACTTGAAATAACCCTCCCCTGGACCCAGCCTGGTGTATCACACTTATTACTGAATCTGAATAAAACCACACAAATACAAATGAAATGTTGCAATGAGGATAAATTAAGTTCTTGCTACTTCCCATTCATGTTATATCCTTGTCATGACAGTGGACTGACTGAAGAAAAGCACAGGTTATACTTGTCACTTTTCATGGTTTACCCAGGAGAATTGATTGTTTTCTGTCTCACAGCTTTCTTAGGGGTTTACAGTTGGTTTGTTTTCAAACTAGCAAGAAGCAAATCTTTCCATTACATTTCAGCAGAAGCTACAGATACAAACCCATTTGCTACTGAGATTTCCACTATTTTAGAAGTCAAGCATTTCAGGCATCATGTACCATACCTGGAAAATATGCATATCTGTATGTACTCATAACGTAACATCAATACAATTCTGAGTACTGAAGATAGAGATGCTGATAGTCTATTTTCTCACAGAGAAGACGAGGTCTTATTTTCTTCTTGCCACTTTTGCTGCAATCTGAGGTACTTCCTCACAATCAGTATTAATATATGGGAAATCATTGCAACTGAAGGAACTACACTGCATTGCTTGTTTACTTCTATGTTTTAGCTGTAATGGACTTTGATTATGCAGGGCAGTAGATTGAGACAAAGTCCTGAGTGCTCCTTAGAGAGCAATGTATCTGCCTGAGACACCTGGTTTAATGTAATTTACACTAAAAGAGGGGTTTTGTCATCCAATTCCATTTTCTAAAATGCACCATGCTATGAGCTTCAGTGTGTGCACTACCTTCAGAGTGTGTATTACCTGAATTTAGAACCATAGAAACATAGAGTCATAAAACAGTGCTTGGAAGGCACCTTTTAAGATTGTCTGTTCAACACTCCTGCCATAGTCAGAGACACATTTCACTAGATCAGGTTGCTCAAAGCCTCATCCAGCTGATGCTTGAACACTTCCAGGGAGGAGGGCTTCCACAATTTCTCTGGACAATCTGTTCCAGTGTCTTATCACCCTCACCTTAAAAAAATTTCTTCCTCATGTCCAATCTACTCCCACCTTCTTTCAGCTCAAAAGTATTACTCCTTGTCCTGTCACTATAGGCTTTGATTAAAAGCCTCTCTCCAGCTTTCTTACAAACTCGCTTTGAGTATTGAAAGGCCACAGTAAGAACTTCCTGGACCCTTCTTTTCTCCAAGCTGATCAACCCCAACTCTCAGAGCACATCCCCACTGAAGATACGCTCCAGCCCCTTGAAAATCTTTGTGTCTCTCTTCTGGCTCTACTCTATCAGGTTCTCAAGAGTTAGGGCTGGGCTGGCCACTGAGGGCTGACAGATGCTCTTTAACCCCTCTGTCTCTCCAAACAGGAAGAGAAAGGGAATGAGGCAGAGAGATTTACGGATTGGAAAAGAAAACTAAACAGCTTTGTAAGTTGTCTGGGTTTTTTTCCAACCCTTTGGGACTCTCACAGAAAAGATTTTATACTCTTTTAATGCTGCAAGCTGGATTCGGGAGCTCAGGATTGGGATCAAAGAAAGAAGGTCAAATGGAGTCCTCCTTGGATGCCAGACATTGAAGAGGAAAGCTTAACACCCTTGTTCCTTCAGCTTTATACTGAATATGACATACATGGAATGAAATACTCCTGTTGGTCACCTGTCCTGTCTGTTACTCACTAGAAGTGCAACCTTTTACTTCCTTGCAACCCCTTTTACTTCCTGGCATGTTACACAAGATTCAACAGTGGCCTTGGTGACCATATGAGCGTATATCAGCAAGAGACTTTCTGCATCCCAATCTCTGGCAGTAACCGTAAACATGAGGCACTATTACTTCTAGTAGCAGACAGCGTCTGCAAAAAACATGCTGTTAACTTCAGAAAGTGCAGCCTCTCAGAGGAGACTGAGCTGAAAAGTAAAATCACTGAACCAAATTGGTTCTGTTTAGCTCAAACCAGGACACAGGTCCACGTCTTTCACGTGCTGGGGATGCCAGAGGTAGAGGCAGTACTCCAGGGGGGAGTCTCACTAGCGTGAGTAGAGGTGGAGAATCACCTCCCTCGACCTGCAGCACATCGGAACTACGGTGATTCAGACATCTTACTTCGGAATAACGAATCACAGAATCGTAGAATGGCCTAGGCTGGAAGGGACCTTAGAGATCATTTAATCCAACCTCCCTGTTGTGGACAGGGACGCCTCTCAGCTAGATCAGGCAGCACATATTCCAGCAAATTTAACCGTACAAATATCGATAGCCATAGAAAATGACAGAGGAAATATAAAACACATCTGGAGACTGATCTAGATTTCTTCTGTTCCAAATAATGGTGCCATACAGTGCAGTTTTAAGCGTTATTGAAGTGTTTCATCCTCATATTTCTCACCTTCAGGTAGATTCATCCTGTTAGCTGTTTTCTGATCCACAAAATCAAGTCTTTGCTTAGATTTAAGAACATCTGTGTTTTCACTTCATTTTTTATATATGAGAGAAATCAGTATTTCTCAGATGATTTCACACGCAGTGTCTCCCAGACAGCATACGTGTTTGCCATTCTAGCTGGGATTCTCTCTGCTTTATATTTTGATTGAAAACAAACAACCAAAAAAGTAAAAAAACAGTCACCCATTAATGAAGTTTATCTCATTAAGGGATAAAGTAGCATAAGCCATTTCCTATTTATCACTACTTCTTATATCTTGCTAATAATTTGCTCTTGTCTTGCCTTGCAGAGATCACTACCAGCATGACAGAGGTAAAGAAAAACATTGAGCTTTGGCTCTCCACAGCTGTGTAAGCCAGATGATTGCAACCACTCTGAGACATATACCCGTTTCCCTCCAAATGACAAAAAATACAGTCACAAATAATCTTCCATCATGTTATTCTACCAAATAAATGAAAGAGGATATCAAAAGAGACTCATGCATATAAATAGACCATAGTTTTCATGTTAGCATGATATTTTGTCTCGTATAATCAAGATCATGCTTTTAGTCAATTTGCCACAGCAGAATCCTGTGCATGCTCTCTGTCCTTGGGCTGCAAACAAACTAACGTTAAAGGCAAACTCAGGTCTCATCTGTAGGTGGCATGTTCAAATTTTTTTCTTTACGAAAAACAAAATTTCCAGATAAGGATGGATGCAACAGCTATTCCATACACTCGGAAATAGCAGAATGTGCAGGGATATATCTTCTGGGTCTTGTGTCTGATCTGCATAAGCTCTGGTCGTAAAATTGACACAGGATCAGTCTCTCAGATTATGGAATTTGGAAGTAAATAGTTGGTCCCCTGCAGCAGTTATATAGAAAGATCAGAGGACAAATGAATTTTGTAAAAGGTGCTCTCTTCTCAATGTTTACTGCCTTGGAAGTCTGTACCTGCTCTGTTTTGCGTTTGTTTTTTTTTTTTGTATTTTTAAGCCACACTAGGCCACTGGAAACTTCCAGAAAAGTATGATTCATTATTTATATTTAAATAAGTAACTAAGAATGTAGCCAAAGGGCTGGCCAATACAATCAATTAATAACGTCCAAGTCCAAAGTACTATATTTCAATAAAAAAATAAAATATCTGGGATTACTTGAGGTTAATGTGAAACTGTAAGTGCAACAGCACCTTGCAAAAACCCAAAAATCTAGTGCCTTAGAGCGTCCAGATCCAGCCTACAGGACACAACCTTGTGTTTTCCGGAACGAACTGTTTTCCACTTGCCATATAATCTCCCCTGTTAGACCAGGCTTGCACAGAACTCCATCTGAAGGAACTTCCTCATTATTTGGTTTCTCTGAGTTGGTCCTTTGCTGTTTGGAACAGTGACATCAGCCAGTGGACACTACTTATTAGCTGTCAATCTGAGTATTTTCAAGAATAAGTGCAGAAGGTCTATTTCCGAGTCCTCTTAGGCTTCAACTGAAACAGTCTCATTAGATAAAACAGGCAATGCTGCTCCTGCAGAGCTGGAGACAGAATGTCACCGACTTCATAATGGTCTTCAGCTACTTGTCTCTTCCTCAGAATCTTCATAGTAAAATAACACCACTGAAAGCTTAGAACATAACACCTGACTTGAGGACACTGGATCAGGTGTCATGCTTTCCATTGCATGAAAATTTTTTAGCAGCTGTTAAAGGCTGTAGCAAAGCATTGTTCGATTCGTAGCAACTCACTGTCATTCTGTATCTGAAAGCTTAAGGCAAGTCATCTCACTTTGTGCTTTCTGGCTAAATAAAACCTTATTAATCTCTTCCTTTAAGCCCTTTTGTGTCACACGTGGTACGTTCCCAGAAAACCCTGCAGGCAAGTCTCCCTAACAGCTCTGTGCTTTGAAACAACAGTGATGTTAATTGCAATACAGCATCACATTTATTTTCTGGCTTCTATACACGCTAAACATGGGCAGACAGTGTTTCAGGATTATAGACACCACAGAAGATGACAAGTATAAGGATGCTATCACTAGAGTTATGTTACTGTGGGCTATCTCTGTCAGCTGGCTCAGCAAGGCTTGAAGCCCACTCCACAAAGCTGTGATCAGATGGCGAGCTGGTACTGCAGGTTTTTTCCCAGGTTTACTCAAATGTATAGCTCTTAGTGACAGCAGAAGTTATGTTCTCAAGTTTGGCAGTGAAAGAGCATTAGTATCGATCTGGTATCCATGCAACCGATAAGACTGGTATGAATGTTTCTCAGAGATGACAGAAAAATAAAGACAGTGCTATGCAAAGAAAATATTTCTGAAGTAGTGCCAAGTGTGACTTTGGTAGAAGAACAGAGCGTTGCTCTGATATTTCATGTCTCCAAATGACCACTGAATCTGAGACTCATCCTGCAACCAGTAGATCCTATGTGGATCTAAAGAGAATGCATATGGCCTAAAACATTCTCTTTTTTAAACTCAGGTTTCTCTGGACTGCTATTTCTGAGTCGCATTTTTTTGTCCTCCTCATAATGGAGGATTGCATATATAAGGGTGCATCAGACATGGATTTGTTCCTCTCTCCCTGTTGGAACAGCATAGCATTCAACTGTCCCCTACAACCTCAACCCCTCAATCCTAAACTCTCCCAGTGAGCTGCTATGTGAGCTAAGCGCACAGGAGGGAAGTAATTCATAGAATCACAGAATGTGTTAGGTTGGAAGGGACTTTAGAGATCATCTAATACAACCTCCCTGCCACGGGCAGGGATGCCTTTAACAAGGCCAGGTTGCTCAAGGCCTTATCCAACCTGGCCTTGAACATCTCCAGGGAGGGGCATCCGCAACCTAGAGAGGCAATCTATTGTAGAGTATTGCCACCCTCATACTGAAGAATTTCTTTCTAAGATCTAATCTAAACCTATTCTTCAATTTAAATCCATTTCCCCTTGTCCTGTCATTGGACACTCTTGTGAAAAGTCCCTCCCCAGCCTTCTTGTAGGTTCCCTTCAGGTATTGGAAGGCAGCTATTAGGTGCCCCTGGAGTCTTCTCTTTTCAAGACTGAACAATCCCAGCTCCCTCAGCCTGTCCTCATAGCAGAGGTGCTCCAGCCCCTGGATCGTCTTTGTGGTCCTCCTCTGGACTTGTTCCAACAGATCTATGTCCCTCTTACGACAGGGACACCAGAACTGGACACAATATTCGAGATGGGATCTCACAAGAGCAGAGCAGAGGAGGAGAATCACCTCTTAATCTGCTGGCCACACTCCTCTTGATGCATCCCAGGATATGATTGGCCTTCTGTACTGCTGGCTCATGTTGAGCTTCTCATCTATAGTCATCCCCAAGTCCCTTTCTCAACCCACTGTGTGCCCAGTTTGTATTTGTGCCTGGGATTGGCCTCCCACAGATGAAGGACCTTGCACTTCGGCTTGTTGAAGCTCATGCAGTTTGCACTGGCCCGTTTCTCAAGCCTGTCAAGGTCCCTCTGCGTGGCATCCCTTCCCTCAAGTGAGTCCACCACACGACACAGCTTGGTATCATCAGCAAACTTGATGAGAGTGCACTCAATGCCATTGTCCATGTCACTGACAAAGACGTTGAACAGCACTGAACCCAGAACAGACCCCTGAGGAACTCCATTTGTCACTGGTCTCCATGTGGACATCGAGTCGTGGACCACAACTCTTTGAGTGTCACCTTCTAGCCAGTTCCTTATCCACCAAGTGGTCCACCCATCAAGTCTGTGTCTCTCCATCTTAGAGGCAAAGATGTCATGTGGGACAGCATCAGATGCCTTGCACAAGTCCAGGTAAATGACATTTGTTACTTTTCCCATGTCAACCAGCGCTGTAGCTTTGTCATAGAAGGCCACCAAATTAGTCAGGTACAATTTGCTCTTAGTGAAGCTATGTTGACTGTCACGGATCATCTCTTTTATTTTTCATGTGCCTTAGTATAACTACCAGGCGGATCTGTTCCATGATTTTACCTGGCACAGGGGTGAGGCTGACTGGTGATGACAGAACAAGGCGAAGCACTCAGAAAGAAAACATGAAAACCTTCTCCTATTTTTCATTATAATTTTTCCAAATTGGCATTAAAAGCATACAAACTCTAGGAGGAAAAGGGATATTTTGCAAAACAACTTGAAGAGTACATTAGACCAGTCAGACCTGCAGTGATGTCAAGTGAAGCTCTGGCTTCACTGAGTCAATGATAATTCTTCTCTTCTTACCTTCAGCAGGGTACAAAGTTACCCTAATGTTATCAAGTTAAGCTTCTGTAAGGACTTCAGTATGATTCAAGCAGCTTATTTATTTCATCTGAGATCAGAAATACTGCTAGAGAAAAATAATTCCTGGGAAACATATAGAAAGAACTTCAGCACCCAATGCACTAGATTGCATCCATGGAGCAATAGTAACTATGAATTATGGCTCTAACCCAGAAAATTCCCCCCCTCTTTTTGCAGTGGGAAGGTCTATATAAGCCACAAACTGTGACTGCTCCCCTTTCTCGATCCTCACTTTCCCTCCAGGACCTTCATGCACTGCTTCAGGTCCAGTGACCAAAGCGACGGAGGGCAGGAATAAAACATTTCTCTCTGTCCAGCCACCATGCTCTGCTTCCAAGCAGGCTGCATAGTAATAGCATCTCTGTGCAGGCATCAATGGCAAGGAACAGCCAAGCTCCTTGACTTCGAGTTCCAGGCTTTTCAGCTTTTGCTTTTTTATTTCAGTCCTACTTCTCTTGTAGCTGTGGCATGGAAGGCATGAAAAAATAACCACTGAACTCAAGTGTTTTGGGATAATACTTAAGGAAAAACATTAAATTTAAAATTTTCTTTATTTTTACTTGAGATAAAAATGCAAATGATTAAATAAGTAAATCTCATTATTTCAAGCTTTTGATTTACTTAATAATAAAGTACTATTGATGATTTACTAAAAGAGTAATTACTTTGGAGGTGACAGAACTGCTTCCATACTTGCTACTGTTATCCTATTAGTTATTTTAGTCTAATCTAAAGTGTGAGAACTGCTTTATGTATTGTCCCAGCTAAATATTTGCACATTTTTCTTTAAACATACACAGTAGTCTTGATTTTGCTCACATTGTTTCTTGAACTCAGTGAAAATTACCATAAATATAAAACTCAGGAAAAGTCAGACAAGCTGTCTCAATAACCTTTGACACATTAAGAGTTGTCTTTCTTACTGAAATATAGAAGAAGGAAGTGAGACTTGAAGTGTTATTTTATAGCTAACAACTTGAAATTCGGAATAGACATGTCAGGATATGAAGAAAACTCTTCTGATTTGTTCCAGAAAAATGTATTAACCTTGAATACTGTATTCAAAGCAGTATTTTTGAGAGCTCTACACATAACAAAGAGAGGCATCCTCTGACTCTGAAACCACTGTGATTTCCTATATTCATTTCACAGAATGGCCTTGTGCATGTATAGAAAACTGAAAAAGACTCGATTTGCTATTTTTCACACAGCAGATGTTTTCTAGGACTGAAAGAAATAAAATAATAGAGCTATTTGAAATAGATGTTTTGATTACTATCTTGTTTATTTTAATTTTTTTTGTTGAGGGCTTGTCTTTTAACTAACAGTAACTACCAAATTTCGAATGAATGAATGATTCTGACTTTCATGTTTTTTCCTTTGTTAAGCTATCTGTTAACAACATAGAAGATGCAATACCTCAAAAATGGCAATAAAAAAAAATCAGTGGAAGAAATTTAGAACTTTAAACCCAGAACTTGTCTGCCTCTTTTCATATGCAGTGCAATAAAAAGTTGTGATATTCAAGAAAGTGCTTCCTGGTTGGGAAGAAAAAATGCATAAATGCAGAAAAGTGGAATTACTTCTAGCAATGAGTTAAATGCTCTGCAACATCTATTTTGCCCCTTCCAGGTTACTGAGTGGGAAAACAATTGCTTTCAGTTCAAATTGATTAATAAACAAGAAAAAGCTAACTGCAGCCGCAGAGTTACTGAGCAGCATGTGGAGGTTATCAGGAGCTTATCTAATTCTGACTGTGTCAGCTGACGTAGCAAAAACTGAAAAATGAATACTGTTGCTCTGTCTGTAAATTTGCCAACATATCTACAAAAATATTAATGTTGAGGCAGGATACTTGTCCTTCAAGTTTTCAAGCAATCTCTCTTTCCTCTCTCTGTTCACTTGATAAGTGATTTGGCCTCAACAGTGACTCAGGCTATGGAATTTTGTGCTAAAAACCAGAGAAAACAGACCTGTGAAAGTAGTTGTTGAAACTATGGCTCATTAATGAAGCAGCAGCTCCAAAAGCATTTCCTTAAACTGCTGTCCAGGAAGCCACTGGTGCAAAAACAGCTGTGGAGTTTGTCATTGGGAATAGTATATTGCCTATACTGATATTCATCATGCCTAATTATTGGTTTCTCCAAATAGTTTGAATATGGGTACATGTAAAGCTATTTCTTAAAGAAACGTCCGCCTCACACAGATGCTGAAGAATATCCAGCTCTTGAAGTTTTGTCATCTGGATCCGAAAGGAGATGGAGTAGACTAAAAAAGGTGATTCAAGCTTATTAATTTTTTATTTTACTTGAATGCAACTTGGTCGGAGTGAAAATAAAAGAACCAATTATTTCTTCATAATTCAGCTGCTTCACACCTAGCTAGATTCCTCCCAAGAAACGAAGCAACTGAATGTGAGTATGGTGCCATGGTTATGGATGACAGTAATTTGATATTTGTGCACACGGGTACTTGAATGGCCTACTAATGGGACATTGCCTGCTGTGCTCTAGTTCTTTTCTGAAATGTGAGCAGCAGTAGTGAAGAATTCTGCTCTGGGATATAGCGAAATGGGAATCAGCTGATTAACATGGAAAATATTCCAAGTTTGACAGTCAGATCTGTGACATAAAAAATTTATTGTGTAAGGTAGGAAGAAAAGAGGGAGGCATAGTCTGCAGAAAATGCCTGCAAATTGTAAAATGAAAATGAACTACTTATGTCATCCACATTAAATCCAAAATTACATGATGGCATTGCTTCTCTGAAACATCTATTATTAGTATTATTTATTCGTATACCCCCAAGAATGAGCTTGGCATTTGATGGATAAATATAAAAAAAATCTCTGCTCAAGAGAGTTCACAAGGGAAGAAAGTACAGAGTGAATATTGCTTTAGAGTGCTTGTCTTTGCAACCTTAATGATTTTATCAGAGTAGCTTGTGTATAATAAAACATGAAACTTGAAAGTACATTTCAGTGATGTTCATTCAGCATCTTCAAAATATTAGCCTCATTTTATGGTTAATATCCGTAGAGAGGGTTCTATAGCTTTATGTTAAAAATGTTAAGTGTCAAGAAACTTAGGTCTGCAGTGAAACGGTGCAGTATTCAGCCACTCCCAAATAACATTAAAATCCAACCCCACTCAGTGTCTCACTGCCTGATTTACAAATTCATCCTGCTCTAACTTCGTGCCTGTAAGGTCCTCCAGACTCTGAAAAGGTGGAACACTGAGGTTTATGGTGAATCACTCAACGATCAAGTCATAGCTATAGCATCTGAAACTTTTTGAACAAGTACTTGTACAGTATTTTGTTCAGAAAAAAATGATGCTTCATAGCATCTTAGAATGGATTGAGTTTGAAGGGACCTTAAAAATACTTTTGTTCCAAGCCCCTTTCCATGGGCAGGGACATCCTTCGCTAGATCAGGTTGCTCAAAGCCCCATCCAACCTGCCCTTGAACTTTTCCAGGGACAGGGCTTTCACAACTTCTCTGGGCAACCAGTTCCGGTGTCTCAACACTCTCATCTTCTTTCTATTAAAAGCATTACCCCTTTTCCTGTCATTACAGGACTTGGTAAAATGTCTCTCTCCATCTTTCTTATAAGCCCTGTTCAAGTACTGAAAGGCCACAATAAGATCTTCCTGGAGCCTTCTCTTCTCCAGTCTGAACAACTCCAGTTCTTCCAGCTTTTAGTCATAGGAGAGATTTTCAAGTCCACTGATGTTTTTGGGGCCCTCTTCTGGATCCTCTCTGTCAGGTCCATGTCTTTCTTGTTCTGAGGATGTCAGAGGTGCATGCAGTATCCCAGGTGGGGTCTCACTAGAGCAAGTAGAGGTGGAAAATCATCTCATTTGACCTGCTGGCCATACTTCTTTTTATGCAGCCCAAGAAATTAGTGGCTTTCTGGGTTGCAAGCTTACATTGCCAGCTCATGTCTAACTTTTTGTCCACCACTATCCACAGGTGCTTCTATGCATGACTGCTTTCAATCAGTTAATCACACAATCTGCGCTCATAGCAGTGATTGCTCCAACCCAGGTGCAAGATCTTGTACTTGGAATTTTGAACTTCATGAGGTTCACCCTGGCCCACTTCTTAAGCCTGTCAAGGTCCCTCTGGATGGCAACATTCCCTCAAGTGTCTCAACTGCACCAATCAGCTTGGTGTTTTCAGGAAAATTGCTCTTTCAGGAGTAAAAAAAAATAATAAAAAAAATAATAAAAATTCTTTACTGTAAAATGGTCAGCTCTGAGGCATAATCTATTGCTTAACATTCGAGGTATTTGCATTTTCTGTAGTGATTTTATGTACATTTAGTATTTACATAAAGAAACATATTGTACATTAACTATTTTAGCATCAAAGACTACAGCCCATGAAATTCTGAGAAATGGCATTTATGCTCTGGCAATTAATTTCTAAGTATTTTTCCATCGCCTGTAGGAGAGAAATGCAATGGAAGAATAACTCTCTGCCAGCATGATTTGTTGTTTATCAGACAAAGTAAATAACAGTGTGGGAGGTGAGTAGTATTAAAATTTCAAGGGCTGACAATCTGAAAAGCTGGACCACAGTACCGATATAACCCAACTTTTCAATAAACCTTGACTAGTTTTTCCATGCTTGACACACTTCCTGCATAGAGTATTTCCTGGGTTCCTTCTGTGCATTCAAGTGTATTCATAAGAAGCAGATCAGGATGTAAAACCTAGCAAGGTTTTTTTTGAGAGACTACTAAATGAACACAAGAGTGAGAAGGAGGCTTGAAAGAGCTGTGTATTTTCTGTTAGGTCAATAAAATATATACAGTTTTTCCATACATGAAGAGTCAACTTGCTCAGCTTCACTAGAAGTGGATATCATGTCCTATATTAACAACCTATCAAAGGCTTAAGATATCTGAAAACAAACTGGGGACTACACAAAATCCATCTCATGTATATACACTGCAGTTATGTATATATACTGCAGTTATGTATATATTCTGCAGTTATGTATATATCAGCCCAGAATAGTTTACCATAATGAGTAAATTGCATTATTTTTGCTACTGATTTTCTGTTATTGTTCCCCATCTGCTCTCTGTCTTTTGTCTGCATAATGTAGATGAGACTGGAAAGTGAATTAATTACTTTTTAATTTTCGTTTGGAACATATTAAGACATTGCTTATAATATTCTCAGAACTCAACTGTCAATGTGTTTAAAAAACACAGAATTTTTCTAAGCATTTTAGATGTGATACTGGCTTTATGGTGCTATTTGTGGGTAAGTTGTTACTAGAAGGTAACGGGGCCCAAGGCAGTTGATCAGTACCAAGGACCACTCCTTCCATGCTCAAGATCAGTGCATCGCAATGGGAAGGAAATCAAGAAAGAGAGCCATGAGACCCACATGTTTAACCAGGGAACTACTGGGTAATCTCAAGAAGTGGAAGAAGAGAGTCTATAGATCATGGAAGGAGGAGCTGGCCACTTGGATGGAGTATAAGACTGTTGTCAGAAGATGTAGGGAGGCAACTAGGAGGGCTAAGGCCTCCTTGGACTTAAAGCTCGCAAGGGAGGTCAAGGGCAAAAGAAAGGGCTTCTTTAAATACATTGCTGACAAAACTAACACTAGAAGCCATGTCGGCTGTCTGCTGAGTCAGGTGGATGCCCTGGAGACAGAGGATACAAAGAAGGTGGAGTTCCTGAATGCCTTCTTTGCCTCTGTCTGTATTGCTGGAGACTGTCCTCAGAAGTCCCAGACCCCTGAGGCCCCAGAGGAAGTTTGCCCTGGTTGAGGAGCACTGGATTAGGGATCAATTAGGACACTTGAACATACATAAATCTGTGGGGCCTGTGGGATGCACCCGTGGGTGCTGAGGGAGCTGGCAGAAGTCATTGCTAGGCCACTCTCCACCATTTTTGGTAAGTCATAGGCAACAGGTGAGGTGCCTGAAGATTGGAGGAAATCAAATGTCACTCCAGTCTTCAAAAAGGGCATGAAGAAGGACACAAGTAACTGCAGACCAGTCAGCCTCACGTCCATCCATGGAAAGTTGAAGAAGCAACTTATCCTCAGTGCTGTCTTTAGGCATATCAAGGATAAGAGGGTCATTAGGAGCAGTCAGCAGGGCTTTGCCAAGTGGAAGTCATATTTGACCAACATGATAACCTGTTATGAAGATGTAACCAGGTGGATGGACGGTGGCTGTGCAGTGGCCATGGTTTATCTGGATTTCAGTAAAGCATTTGACACTGTCTCCCACAGCATCCTCATAGCTAAACTGAGGAAGTGTGGACTGGATGATTGGATAGTGAGGCAGGTTGTTAACTGGTTGAAGGGAAGAAGTCAGAGAGTTGCAGTCAATGGGACAGAGTGTAGTTGGAGGCCTGTGTCTAGTGGAGTCCCTCAGGGGTCAGTACTGGGGCCAGTGCTTTTCAATGTATTCATCAATGACCTGGGCGAGGGATTAGAGAGT
>NW_009723221.1:36435-49333 GCF_000703405.1 Apaloderma vittatum
CGAAGTCTGTGCTGCCATTCAGAGAGACCTAGACAGGCTGGAGGGCTGAGCGGGGAGAAACCTTACGAAATTCAATAAGGGCAGTGTAGAGTCTTGCATCTCGGAAAGAACAGTCTCATGTACCACTACAGGTTGGGGACTGACCTGTTGGAGAGCAGTGGAGGGGAGAGGTACCTGGGGGTTTTCGTGGACAGCAGGATGACCATGAGCCAGCAATGTGCCCTCATTGGCCAAGAAGGCCAAAGGCATCCTGGGCTGTATTAGAAGGAGAGTAGGTTGAGAGAGGTTCTCCTGCCCCTCCGCCCTGGTGAGGCCACATCTGGAATATTGTGTCCAGTTCTGAGCCCCTCAGCTCAGGAGAGACAGGGAACTGCTTGAAAGAGGCCAGCGCAGAGCCACGGAGATGATGGAGTGGAACATCTCCCTTATGAGGAAAGGCTGAAGGAGCTGGGTCTCTTTAGCTTGGAGAAGAGGAGGCTGAGGGGTGACCTCATAAATGTTTATAAATATGTCAAGGGGGAGTGTCAGGAGGACAGAGTCAGGCTCTTCTCAGTGATGTCCAATGACAGGACAAAGGGCAATGGATACAAGCTGGAACAGAGGATGGTCCATAAAAACATTAGTAAAAACTTTTTACCCGTGAGGGTGACAGAGCACTGGCACAGGCTGCCCAGGGAGGTTGTGGAGTCTCCTTCTCTGGAGACATTCAAAACCCACCTGGACGTGTTCCTGTGTGACCTACTGTAGGTGATCCTGCTCTGGCAGGGGGGCTGAACTAGATGATCTTTCAAGGTCCCTTCCAACCCCTAACATTCTGTGATTCTGTAATCCTGTGATTAGACTACTAGCAAAGGCTCCAGCTATGAAACTTATGAACATACATACTTTATTATTAAGAAGAGTGTCTTATTAGTAGATCAGCATTATTCCTTTTGCTGAAGTTCAGCTCTCTGCTCCACTAGTACCTGCATCATGCAATAACAAACACAATATTGACCTCAAATATCAGTGGTCCCCTCTTACAGCAATACATGACAGATGACACAGTAGTAATCTTTTTTAAAGCGTGTGTGTTCTTGCACAGCAGAAGCTTGGTTTTTGCAATTACTGTTCATCCATTTTCTGGCATAATCAAAACAGTTCATTACATGTTTTCTATCCAGTGCCCAGACTTCTATCCAGTAGCCATAGACTTTTATGTTTGTGTGTGTGTATCTGAGAGGGTAGCAAGATAACATTTAGCTCCTTCCTTCAGTGCATTTTCCTCAATAACACTGCATAATCAGAAACTCTCCATCACCAAGAGAAATTTCTCTGTTTGTCTCAGCTTTCTCCCTTCCAATCTCACTGCTTCAGTAGAGCTCCACAATGCCTTACTTTCAGAAATTTAGCTGAAGAGTTAAGATGTATTGTAGGACCACATGATTGAAGGAGACTGTACCTCTTTGCTACATTCACTCTGACACAGAAATCAGGACCATGATTTGCCACTCCCTCAGGTCTGCCCTAGGGCATCCTCTCCTTTTGTCTCACAACAAAAACTCAGTCACTTCCTGACACTGGAAAACAAGAGGAGGTGAGAGGAGACCCTCAGCCTTTGCCAAGTTAAAGACTAAAGGACAGATTTGACCATATTTATGCCACTTAAAAAGCTCTGCTTCCATTTGATGTTAATCTCAGTGTTGAAGGCTCTTTCAGACTTATTTGACCTCAGGTGGATTGCAGTGAGCAGGTATCCCTGAGCTTCAATACCTGATTCTTACTGATGCATTGCATAACAGATTTCAAAAAGGGACATAATTCCAGTTAACTTCCTATCTGTTTGTAATATCTGAAGGTAGACAAAACCAAATTATTCCTTTTTCAATGAATTATCTACATTCATGCTACAGAAACCAGAGGTGTCTTCTACATGTCTGTGCTGTGAGGTGCACTGAAGAATTAAATGCACCCGCTTAAATTTTCTCAATAAAGTCTTATGCATAGAAAAATAGTTTCAAGATGTGTCAAGAGGTAAAAGTTGTAGCATAGCCACTTTCCAAACTTTCTCTAAATGAATCCAAGATAGTACAAAACCAATTCTCAAGTAAAAATAAATTTTAATTAGACACAGAAATCACAGAATGATTATCTGTCAACAACAGAAGATAGTTATAATCAATAGCAGCATGACAAATCACTTTAGTGAATATGTGAAAGAGTTAGCATGAAATAATTAAACCTCTTCTTCTGGCTTAAACATTTTCCTACATCCATTTCTAACCATTTCTAGCACATCCTCTTGATAGGTTGAGACACAGCATATTTGACAGAAGGGCAATGTAATATATTCTGTTAAAGGCTGATGATTATATGCACATGTGCACAGTGACAAACAATTAGTGTAATGATTCAGTGATTGCAAAGCTTATCACAACACTGTGTAAGATCTCATGCACTAGAAATTACCCTGACCACCTTTTTATGCTTTCCATCCTACATTACTGTAGAATGCAAATTTGTACATTGATCCTGAAAAGCTACAAAGGGACTGATCTATATAAAGCCTGTGCTGGGGAAACACTGCCTTCCAGCAAATTTGGAAAATAAATTAAAAGTGATTAGGATAAAGTGATGGAAATACAGAGGCAGCATTCTGCTCAGTATTCATCGAAGCGAGATGTTTCCAGTATGAACTCATTGCAGGAATTCTGAAGGGGTGGGGTTTGTGTGCCCCTGTATCCTCCAGTACTCAATGACTCCTACTTGCCTGGAATTCCCCTCCACTGGCAGATCCAAGGTCCAGCCATGCTCAGAATCCAGTTGAGGGTGATCACAAGCTACACTTTGCCTATTTACACAAGCTATATGTTCTACTACAACGTGACTGAATCGGCAATCTACTTTCTGACATCCTCCAGCAAAAATAAGAGAGGATGGTGCTGCGTGTGTGTTCAATTCTATATAGGAAGTAGCATGTGTATGAACCAAGAGCTGTATGGAGAGCAAGTAGCTTCTTCCCTCCTCTTCTTTTCTGTCAGGCCTGTCAGCTGACAAAGTCAAAATAAAGTGTGGAGAAATCTCCCACCCCCTGCCCCTGGCCTGAAATGGTGGGACAGGAAAGGGGGCAAATGGCATGTAAGGCCTGGGCCCCCACTGGCCACAGACCTCCTTGCCGGCCAGAAAGAGGGGGTATGAGTAGGAGTAAAAGGAATGTGGGAAGGCATACAAGCAAATTATGGCACAGCAGCTCCCTGTCTCTTCCAGAGACGGACTTTTTTTCCTTTTATCTCTTCTTCTATTTACCACTTCTCCCTTTTCTTGGAGGTTACTGAATCTTTATTCCATTTACAGCCTTTTTTTCCTTTTCCCTGAACTTTGTTTCTCATGTAGAGTCCAGCAGCAAAAGAAACAGATAAGCCTGTGGGTAACTGGCACAAATGTCAGGGCTGATGGAGTTGAGAGCATTAGTGGAGCTCTGGGCAGGAGCAGGCCATCAAGCCGTGAGGCTGCCCACAGCTGACTCTAGCTGGCTCAGAGGCTGAGGTAAACAGTGATGGAAAAACTCTCCTGAAAAAGAGGAGCAAATCCGAGCAATATATAGCGATCCTGCACAAGCATCTTTAAAAAAGGAACTGGTAGCTGCAGGGAAGAGGCTGGAGGTGGATGCCCTCAACTAAAAGGGACAGGGACGCCATGAGGGACTGCAGCCATGGCTGGGACACTATGGGCTAGGACACTGAGGAACAACATGAAAGGGAGATCAGTGAGGAGCAAAGAGTGGAAAAGCAGCATGTTCACAACAACCCCAGCTGTTACACTGCCTGTTGCGTCAGTGGAAACAATTTGACAGGTGCAGAGGAAACTATAGTGAAAATAGGGAGATTTGGACAAATAAGGGATGAAGGTAGGCATACAGTGAATGGATATGCAGTTGAGTACTTTTTTCCTCAGTGCCCAAAAAATCAGTCAGAAGTTTGGTTTGGACTGGTAACAAACTCAGCTTCCTGGACTTGGAACTTTTTTATCCATAACAGTGCAGAAGTAAAATTTCTTTTAGTTTGTATTTTTGGGCTCCCTGGGCATCCTTATGGTGCACTTAATTTTTCTCCCTTTTAGTCTCCTCCCTTCTGTGTCTTTCCATGAGTCCTCTGGAAATTGATAATAAACTGCCATGAAATGGTTTCTATTCCTCAGTTGTTTCTAGATCTGCTTTTTTTTGAAGTGAGGGGACTCTGGGCAGCTGCTGCTGGCCTGTAATGATATCAAAACATGACATGTTGCTTTTATACAGGGTTGAGAAACAGCAGTTGCAGTTGAGTAGGCAAAAGCAAGAGGCAAAATCATAATCTTTACCTTCAAATACAAAGGGTCTGTGCCATCCCTGCCCTGTTCCAAGTTCCTACTGTCTTGTGGATCAGAACTTATACAGGTAGGGTCAGAGCTGATACAGGTAGGATCAGAGTACGCACATAACCAAAACACTAACTGCATGTCCCCATTTTGTGTGTCAGAGGTCTCGGTTCCTGAGGCACTGTTAAAGGAGAACTGCCTCCACAGCTGATGTGTCAGTCTGTGCAATAGAAAGAAAGGTCTAGTTCAGTAAATCTAGTATTGATGTTTTCCTGCTAATTATCCCTATGTGGAAGAACAGAGAGCACTGGGCACAAGGAGGTTACAAGTTTAGATCCTCAACCCTCATTCACAGTTCAGTTACTACTTTTTATAAGGTATTGCAACAGACTCAGCCTGTCGGTGGGATGAAAAGGTCTTTTCTTCCTATCCAACACCTAGGACACTTGGCAGTGATGGCAGTGATGGGCAAACAGTTAAGTTCTATAACATTCTGCCAAAGTGCTGATAATCTAGGAAACAGGACAACAGATGCTCTCAGACAGGCATGGGAGGACGAGGTAAGAACAAGACACGCTTGAGCAGTATGACAGGACACCTTTGTCAATTATTTTTCATGTGTACTTGGAAATGTGAATTTTAAGAGAATGTATTGCAAAGCAGAACCTGGAAGATATTTACAAGGAATCTTTTCTGAGCATAAGAAATGGAACAGGAAATAAAAAAGAAAAAAATCAACACAACAACATAGATATGCAGATATTAGCTGGAGTGAAGAGTTGGCTGGATGTGCAAATGAGAGGCAACAGATGAATGACTGCCTAAACAAAATGGTCAGCTGCAAGCAAAACCTCACAGCTGTGCATATTCCAGGCTGGTAACAGAAGAATATTCAAAGAACAACTGGTACATCCTTAGTGCACCATTGAATGGGACATCGAGTGGGAGATTGACATGGTAATAGCATTTTTTATTTGGGGATGGTGTAACAGGATACCAGTATGTTCTGTGCCAGGGCAAAATTGAGCCAGAACAGCAAGCCTTTGTTTCTTCTCACTAAATCTTTAGGTTACTTTTCTGTTAACATTGTGACACATCCAGATGGTGCTGCTTGAGGAATATTTGTTTGGTCGGGTGCTTTGCAGCGCATTGTTAAATTAAAGCACTAGATGAATTTCCTGTTTAAAAGCTCACTGAAATCTTCATTATTGATGAAGTGACAATGGGAGGCATAGGTCTGAAAAGAATTATACTCTGCACCTGTCTGACATTATCTTTCATTTAGCTCCTACCTACTTGGTTAGAAGAAAAAAATAATTAACTGATAATTTAAAGGGCATATCATTTAGTAAGGGCTAAATTGCTGCTAGTGCTATTTATAAATAATTCAAAATAAAATGAGAGCCACAGAAAACACAACTATAGTTTATTTGCTGTCACCCACCTGCTGCTGAATCTAACACTGAGCTGTAGCAGCTGCTTATCAGCTTCAAAAAAATAGTCCATTATTATTGTTATTATTGTTACTACTAAAACTCTCACCTGGATACCTGCAACTTCCAAAACTTTGTCCTTGGTATATTTTCGTCAGCTGGTACATTGCCAGTCAGGACATTCATCTACAGTCTGAAGCAAACCTTCCTGGCATCACATGTCCTTCAGAGACAGCCTAAGGAAAGCAAGAATGCTACCGAGTATGCATGCAGTTATTTTGACAGAAAACATTAAGGATGAACATTAGATGAAAATTCTTTAAGTTCCACATGAATACAGTATTTCTGTATGTGTGTCCTCATGTTTGCCATTCGCTGAAAGATAAGCTTCTGAAGATAATATATCTGACCTTATTCTCTGCTTATTCCAATCAATACAAATGTAATAACCTCTGCTAATTAAACACAAAATGTTCTTGCAAGTATAGCACTCATTTGTACCCCCTGAGGATTTTACTCTGAAATACTCCTAAAAATACAATATTCCCACACATTTCAGGTCTGTATGAATTTGCAACATAACTAAATAGGAAGATGGATTTGTTCTCTGACTTGTGAAACTTCTCTGTTTAACTGTGTACCCTGAATAACAGCTTAATATCCATGTAAACTAGCCTCAGGATATATGATGCCTTTCTTGTCTCTTTATCTAGTCATGATAAAAAGAAGATTCTTTTATCCTATAGGACTTCCTAACCAGGTGTATATCGAATCCACACTCCAGCCTAAAACATATCTAATTTATAAGCGCTTCCTGATGGCCTCTCTTTGTTCTCTCCTGAAACTCCCTTTTTCCACAAACACAAGGTTTAGCTCAATTATTTGCTTTGGCTACTTGATTTTAATTGGCTGCATACACAAAGTTGCAAAGCAAAGGTTAAAAGAGAAGTGCACCTTCCCCGAGCTCAACTGTTAATGAAGGAAGAACAGGAACAGAAGGCTCTGTCATAACGCAGGAGAGCTGTGTTGGAAACAGTCATACTATGGGTATAAAGATGAACAAGCCTTAGTTCTAAAAATAAAATATTCCAAGGAAGATCTTCAGAGAGCTGGAGAAGAAATTTACCATTGGTTTTGTCCAAGAAATTAAGGGACTGGGGGAGGAAAGCTGCAAAAAACCCACACAAAATGGTTTCCTATTTCAATAGGAGTGAAGTCTGCCAACTGGTAGCAAAAGTTCACTTTTTACTCTGTTTATGGAATATGTCTTTTTAATAGACCAAACAGAATAAACACCCTCTTTCTTTATACAAATAAGAAGCGTTTGAAAGAGCTGGGCAGGAGGAGTGCTAGGCAAAAAGGGAGAAGTCAATCAAAGCCATAGATGCTTTTAAAGTCAATTTATAATGGCTTCCAATTCAACTGAAATATTAGGCAAAAATGTCCACAATCTTTAAGGTGGAAAAGTGCATCTTTGTAAGAAACATTTTCCCCCAGAAATCCTAGGAATATTACTTGTAAGTCTTTTAAAATACAAAAGCTTCAATTACTGTGCTAGCAGACCTTGCCAACATTATAAAATCAAAGCTGACTTTGAACAGTAAAATATAGGTTACAGAATGCACAGTAGGGTTTCCTGGGTTAGATCTATAGCTTCCAAACTAGAGACTAACCTGCAATTATTTGACAGATCTCTGGAAGGTATCCTCTTCCTCCTGCATCAGAGAAAGGGGAGCATTTGCTTAATGTTTCAGGGTCGTGACTAGTTTTTTTTACTTCTTTCTCTCCCATGAGCGATTATTATCTCAGGAATCACTGATTTCCCCCAACCCATCACATTAATAGGCTCAAATATTAGGGTGTAAATCCAACAAAAGTCCCTTCCAGTTGTACATGATTAAAAGAAGATAAGACTTCAAGCAATGTATTAGCAGTGAGAGAACGAAATTGGTTAAATCACTTATACTGCTAAGATAGTAGCCAAGAGAAATTAGGATCATATTCCCTCAAGTATTATCAGATCTTTCATACCGACATTAGTGGCTTTTTCAATTGATTTTGGTTTGGGGAGATTTGGGAGTTTTGTTTGTTTGTTTGTTTTTATATGGAGTCATAGTATTTTACTACAACCATTCCCAGTTATTAGGTGAACAGAAATATGAATTCCTGATTTTTGATTAATTTCCTCACAACTTGCTTCCTGGCATTGGATATGCCTACTTTATTTCAAATGAAATTTCAAAGAGAATACTCCTTTCCAAAGGAATGGGAAGGGAGTGGACTTTGAAGAGTTTCCTAAAGATCAGAGAGGGAAAAAACCCCACCTGTTTAATGGGATTTGCATAGTGATCATTGATGGGACTACTGCATCATGTTTATTGGGCTGACTACCTGGGGAACCAGGGAAGGGAGAGGAAAGGATCAAAGAATGGAGCTACACAAAGTCCAAGCGGAGCAGTGCAAAGTATGCATGTGAATTTCCGCAGAAATAGTCAAATGGCTGTTTTTCTACATCTCTATATGCAACATTATGATACAGAGGCACAGTCAGAAGAGTCATGAAGAAGGACAGAGTAAAAAGAAGGCAGTTTCAGTCCCCACGCATTACCAAGCTGTAACGTAATCAGGCAGGCCGGTGGTCTGTACATTCAGTTTTAAAAACAGAACTCTGTGTTGCTCTTTTTGTTTTTGTGGAAATGTTCTTCACTTTTCAGGCTTTCGACAAATCACAGAACTTTCTTGTAGCAAAGAAGCACTGCTGTTTGTGCACTGGATTCATTCTTGTGGCTGTAAAAGTGAAAGATTCATGCTGTACTACCACTTCTTGTGCAAAACTCTTAACAGCGTCCTCATCATATAAACAAGGTATCGAAATGCCTATGGCACATACAGCACAGAGCAACACCATTAACATGGTGCCACAAGCCCTTTCCACTGTGTGATACCGTCTGGGAATTCTGATGATCTGAGCTGTCAGATGTGAACCCCTCCTACATTGTTAGTGGTGGAAATTTGCATAATTGAAAAGTCATTAGTCCTTCACATGAAATAAGTCTGCGAGTCAAATATTTAATTGTATTATTTTGCCTTTGTAACTCAAACGCTATCGCAGATAGTGGAATTTGCATTCTTAAATAATTTTGGAGCTTGTGGAAATCTGTGAGTGGAACTGACATACTATTTTAGCCATGAACATTTTTAACATACACTTCTCCTAAAAAAAGTCCTGACATTTATTTTGTAACCTACTTTACTGCTATGTCCATTCATAATGATATCAGCAATGTTCCATTTAAAGTTCTGAAAATGATTTGCAGTGTTCAATTCCTGCTTCTACCCTTCTCATTCTCTTCTGATGTAAATGAATATCCTGCTGCTTCATTTTTATGACAAAGACCATAGCAGAAAATAATACAGACCAAGTCTTTTCCTGATATTGACTGAGGTAAGTAAGGAGAATAGAATGAAAATAACCCATTACTCACATTTTAGCATTGCTTGCAACAGGAATCCATAGATACCAGTTACAGAGGAGATATTGGTATGCATCATGTTCAGCATTGCAAGTGTTGCATGAGTTACACTTTAACAGTCTTTTTCATATCTGCAGTACTGACATGTATTTCAGGCATGATCAAAAGGGTTCTTCTGCAGAGAACAATGAAATAGGACTACATTTGTCATAACTGCAATATACCTTAACACCAACTGACAAATTAACAGAAAAGGTTCCTTATGCCTTTTCCTTCTGTAGAATGAAGTGAAACTGCCATTTTTACAGTACAATTCACTGTAGCAATCCAGTGTGCAAACCAGTTGTAACAGGTTTCAGTGCAGCAAATCCATTTTCAAGGCTGTGCTGCCTCTTCTTACAACCACGATAACTTCTATGAGGGCAGAGGGGAGGAATAAGAACTCTTCTGATGTTGCCCAAATTTTCTGCATTACACTAATTACTTTTATTAAGCACTTTTAGGAAAGAATCAGATGTTTCAGTACCAAGTAGAGCTTATTTGTCGGTTATTCCACTTCTCACCACCCTCATTCAACTATTAATAATACAGGCTATATAAAATGTTCAGTTTTCTTCATTTTGCAAACAGAATAACTTGGATGCCTATGACTGCATTTTTTTTTTGTCACTACATTCCTCTGTACATGTAGAAACTGAATTACATTTCTGAATTTTTAGGTGATGTGAAGAAAGTACCTACATGTTCTGTTTTGCATGATTTAAAGTTCAAAATTCAGATCTTTCTACTGGAGATTTTTTAGTTTTGACTTTTGGAAGGTATTTTAGAAAATAATAATAGGCATTTTCTAAGAAGACTGATATTCTTCAGGATGCCAGAGGATTTTACAGGAAAATAGTTATCTACTTATAAGGTTACATAGTATATTGGTGCCCATTAGAGATAATTTAAGGCATATCTCACCAGTAACATTATTCTTTCCGTTCAGATTCTTTTAGGAGATTCTTGCTCCTTACTTCTTTTGAAAATCTCTCCATGCCTTACATTTGGAATTTGTTGGCAGAAAAAGAAAGACTGTCCAAGGAGGACACTAATCAGTGACAAACATTTTGAAATTATATGTACAACTCTAAGTTTCTCTTTAAATGAGGAAGACTGAGCAAGTAAAAGAGAAGTATTTTTGCCAAAATGGATATCAACAGCTGTGAGGCAGGAAAGAAGAACCTTCCAGCTGAGGCAACAGAATAAATGGATGATTGCCCAGAAACAACAGAAGAGTCTGGCAGTGGAGCAAATGCTGTGAACATCTGCCTGATATCTGTGATACATCAGGGTTCTGCAGTGCCTGGATTGGTTCATTTTATCTCCTGAGTACTGATCTTATGCTCTGTCACCCTGTGCTCAAAGGATCCCTTGTCCCTCCTATGCTTTCCCATTTTGTGTGCTCTAGTTTAACTCTCTTCTTGATGCTTTGCTCAGAAGGCACCAGACAGGCATGCTCCTATACCTTAATGACTGGAAAAAATATGGAAAAAAGGAGTCACACTCTATGACTCAAGAGGCAGATTAACGTCCCAAGAGAAACTGTAAATGTTCTTGTGCGCTTACTGTAGCCCATTTTCATTGGTACTGCTTGTACCTTTCAAGACTTCAGACTACCAAGTGAGTCTAAACGTCTCTTGTCACACAGCATTTGACCTCCAGATGAGCCAGTAACACTGAGGAAAACTGCATCAGTGGAACAGTAATTTATAAAAGAAGGCAAAATTCACGCTCATCTCTCTTTTTGGTAGGAAAAAAAATGCTGTTCTCAACCTTCCTATGTGATTTAACTTCTCTCGTTACACTAGAAAAATGCCAAAGCAGTGCTTCAAACCTCTCTTTAAGGCAGTTTTCACTTCAAAAGCTGAACACAACTCTTCTGATAAACCTAAACAGGAACACACAAGGTCAAGCCGCCTTCTTCAGCTGGCATTAAGTTGATACTATTTCTAGAGGTGCTGCAATGAACTGGCAGTTGTTAGGAGTGGTCCACCTTGCTTTCTTCTTGTCTTCTGAAATAAATGTCAAGCAGCAGTTCTTGTTGATGGAACAGATATATCTCCAGAGTCTATGTATCATGAGAAATCATTTCAGAGGACTTTTCCATTTATACAAATTATGACTCATTTTTAAGCTATATAGAAAAAAGTAGTCAGTGCATTCTATTAGTTGGGATCTTCTCTTACCCTGATGCTGCAATATCTCTTTCAGCATTTCATACATCTTTCTTCTGCATTTTCACATCCTAAACTCAGTTAACTGAGTTAAGAGATCACTAAACTTTAAGACCCAGGATCAGCACTTTAGAAAGCAACAAAAAGTAATTTATTTACTTAACCTGTGTATAGGCTTTCTTTTTGCTGTACAGAGTGGTGTTCTTACTGATAAGTCTCCTAGTTCTTTATAAACATTCAGATCAGTACCTGTTTGGAGCATTTAATGGCAATTAAATCATCCTGAGTACATGGCCTGGTTTCCTTTATGTACCAAATAGGATTTGTGGAAGGAAAAGTGCTGCAAATCTGTCCCTTGTCCTCCCAGAGAACATGGATGGATATGGCCATAGCATGCTTTCAAATTCAAGAACTAGAAATCACTCTTGGGAACTGTAAATTAAAGTGGTATCAGTATTGCGCTTATAATTCACATCAAAAACCCAGCACATAACATCTGCTGCCCAAAATGGATCTGTAATCCTTCAGCATCTTGCGTAGAATATAAGCAGTCAGGCTGAGTGAGCCAAGATCAAAAGTAGAAGAGTGGTGTGTTCTACAGACTAATATTAGTACAATATTCTCTGTAAAAGTTTCTTGCAAAATGTGAAAAACAGGCAGTTGGATTTGAAGTCTTGGGAGGATGTGGGGGGAAGGATGAAATTTTGTTGTATGCAGGTGGTGCTAGGAACTGCAGAATTCCTTGGGGAGGAAACATTTAATTCTTTTTTCCATAAAAAGGCAGTAAATATTTTACCATAAAAATGTTGAAAAGAGTTCATTTTTTTTCCCTAAAAAATAATTATGTTACAATTGAAGTTAAGAGCTATTGCAATCTAGACACCAGAATGTAAGGATTTGAACAAGGTGTATGTTCCACTACCACCACTTTGTTACCCAGATATCCCTAAAACAACATTTGTGAAATTCTTACTCAGGTAAAGCCTATATAAATAGTGCACTTAGATGAAATGTGGTCTCTACTCAGATAGCCATGTCCTTCTTATTTGGACAAATGTCTTATCACTAATGTCAGACTCAGGCACGAAACTGGACCTTTCCATTTCATCTTCCTCTAGCAGCACTTGAGTTCCATCCCATTTGCCAGAACACTAGGGTTTTTTTGTAGACCTAACAGAAACCAAGCTGGAAAACCTTAAAAAAGTCAGATCAACAGTGGCCTTGTTGATCAAGACCAAGAAACAAGCTTCAGTTCTCAAAAAAGATGTCTGCTCAATGGAAGAAGAGACTTTCACTTCCAGAAAATGGATCAAAGTTTTTTGTATATACCTCAGACTACTTCAGCAACTGTGATCTGTGAATTGAATAACCTTGTGTCTTGAACCGCTTTACCCTGATGGGGTTAGGGTCAAAGTGATTCGTTTTGATCGCAAAGGTGAAATTA
>NW_009723222.1:0-4111 GCF_000703405.1 Apaloderma vittatum
TGCTGGTCAGGGTCAAACCACGACAACTATAAATAAGAAATTCTTTACGTGCACATGCAGGTTTTCCCAAGGAGTCCCTATGAACTCAGCATGAACAAGTTGGTTTTACATATGAAAGACAGAGTTCTGGAAAAAGGCAGTCTCATAGAAACGAAGCACCAATACCATGGTAGGCTAGTTTAGACCATAAGGTGTCATTTCCCAATGGTACGCTCCAATGAGATTCCAGCTTTTTTTTGTTTGTTTTGTTAGAGACCTGACAAAACTGTGCTTGGGATATGCAGAAAGCAAATTTTTTTGCCGATTAAAGTAGATTTCATTAGAACTTCCATGCTAAAATGTGTTAGAGGAACTTGTGCGTTTTGTTTGACATTAGTAATTCAAGGGGAGCTCAGCCATACTGTCCTAGGAACCAGCTGTACCAGAGAGTACTCGCCAGAGCACACATCTATGTGTGCTCTGCCAGGGTAGATGTTTCTCTAACGGATGTATCCATCAAGTCTCAAGTTGTTTGCCGAGTTTGACTGATTCACACTATGTAGTAGTTTCATTTTGTCCTCTACACTTTAAAAAAAAAAAACAACGTATCACACAGCAGTTTTGTTTGGGCTTCACCCAAGAAGAGCTCCAATTAGCCGATATTGGTCTTTGTGCTACAGTGTTTGGGTTTGCTTAGCTTATTAATTTGCAGGTCAAGTGAAAGGGCACAACTCACACATCCTATAAGAGGATGAAATCTGCAAAGCTAAGCAAAAGCTAAGCAAATGGCACATTCCTAAATAAAAGGTTAACTGTGATTGAAAATAAATTGTCACTGCAGAATTGCTCTTGACTGCACATCTTTACGTTGAAAGCAAGTTATATTGTACTGGAGGAAACGTGCAAATAAGTGATATTTCAGTAGAAATGATGCTTTGTTTTTTACTGTCATGTGGACTTCTGGTAGCCTGATCTTCACAAACAGCACTCATGTTTAAAAACAAAGAAGAAGCAGAAGTAGAAACCAAAGTAATGATAATAGAAGCAAATGTATGAATGTGTAAAACCCACATACAGATTGACTAGTGCTTTCTAGTTTAGGAAGTGAAATGAAATAAGGAAAACCATTTGTCAACTTTAATTCAAGAAAGAGAGGTATCACCATCCCTCTGTTCAAATTAGCCTGCCACATTTATTGGCTTTTCTCTATTTAGTCTTTTAAATATACTCTAGGCTTGCTCCTTTCAATAAATAATTAGAGAGAAAGAAATAACATGACTATAATGCCACTGATGTTTTCTAGCTAGTAGTAGTATGGACATGAGCGAAAAAATGTTTTTCCAACATATCTTTTCCACCTAAAATGTAGATATTTGATCTAAGCTTTATAGATCTTCAATCAAATATAGTGGTCAAAAGATTTTTTTTGTTATTGTGATTTTTTAAAGAAACAATAACCTTTGTGCAATAAAAGCTCTCCTCTCTCTGAGAGTAGAAGGAAGGATGGAACAGGAGTCAGGGCAAGAGAGATGGAACACTAAAAAAATTAAAACACATATGTACTTACATACTAAATGGAATGAAAGAGGCAATTCAGAGCACCTAATTCAGCCTTCTCAGAGAGATTCCTCATAACCTCTGCAATAGAATTCCCTCCTTGGAGCAGATCCCTTCCCTTTCTGCAATGTGGAAAGGTGCTGTGAGAGCAGCCACTGCCAAGTGTGTGAGCATTTCCTCTCTTGTCCCTAAGTGAATGTATGATTTCCAGCTCCCAGTGGTGTAGATATGGGGGGGAGGGCGGGGGTTGTGGTTGCCAAGAGGACTGTGTGTGAATGTCTCATTAGGGCAGAAGGGCCACCCTGAGTTGGTGTTCCCAGATCTGAACACAGACCTTTACGGTAATAACTTAAGTGTGTAGAAGTTTAAATCTCGTTTCCAATACTACATTCCATCTGTGGCTGAATGGTAGCTGTAGATTTTTCTTGAGTGCTATGGTAATATTGGCAGGAGCTGTAGAGATAGGCATTATCCTTTGTCAGAAAAAAATGTATAGGTGGAAAACCAGACTTCCTGTCAAAACCATTAGCCCTTTTGTACATTTTGAGTACCCTAAATACTGACTTGAACTCGATAGTTATTGATGGTCCTTCAAGCCTTTGCAGGCTCAAGCCCTTAAATGCTTTTCTGTGAAAATGTGAAAAACTATTTCTGCAACCAGTAGAATATTCAGCCCTTTAGGGCTTTTCATACAATTGTGTTACGAGCCTTTGCTGAAGAACCCAAGCATTACATTTAGTCATAAAATGCAGGGATTGCTTATAGGCTTCCCTGTAAATAAGGTGTATTTATTTTACGAAATGTGATTTTCATGAGTGTGTTAGAAACTGCATTAAAATTTAGTTCTGAAACATAGATCGAATAGTTGAGTTCCCCCTTTTTGTGATTCTATCTTGTGAATTCATCAGTCTTATTTCAACAGGTATTTTTAATGGAGCTTGATACTTCTGTTTCTATAGTTCATGTACGTGACTAGAGTTGGAGAGACATGCCTGCATTTTTTCTATTGAGAAATGTCTTGGTATTCATTTAAGTCAAGTTTATAAGCCATTGGTTTCAACATGGTGGGGTTTAATGAGTTTTCAAGAGCTGAAATAAAGTGTGGGGCTATGATTTCTTAAGAAACAATGTTTTCTGCTATAAAGAAACATATCTTATGAAAGACAGATTTATGATCCCTTCAAAGTTTTCTAGTTGAGTGTTTTTAAGTATCTTGCTATAATAATATTTTTTCCCTGGCTTATTTTGTGGCTGCTCTAATGTTAAATTTCAAGTCCATAATTTCCATACCATATGATTGCTTCCTCATGCACCATCACTGAATCTGTGTATTTGCAAATGAGAAGAAAATATGCCTCTAGGGCATGTCTCTTCTACTGTGAGAAGCGTCTTTTAGACACTGGTGAGAAAGGTGGTTTTTTCCAGAGGGTTTTGGTTCATAACCAGGTCATTTGATCATCTACATCCTAGAACTGAAGAAAAAGGCAGGCTTACTAGCAAGTTTACGCTTTGTACTTGCAGAAGTAAAAATTTTTGTTAGATGCAGTTTTGGCCAAAAATTTTACAAGTTTGAGAGGAAGTAGATTAGCCTGCTTAGAATCTCAAGTGGAAATTGACAGCTCAAGAGATTTTCACAGTGACATTAATCAGACCGAATTGGCTAAGCCTGGAAGTATGTAAAGACCTTGATTTGGCATAAGCCTAGACAACCAAGAAAAGAAATGCTTTCACTCACCACTGATCCTGCTTTTGCTACCTTTAGGGTACTGTTCCTGGAATAGCAGAAGTGTTTATGCTGCAATGCAGTAAAGTGCAGTAATAAAGCTTTTCTTCTGGTATTTGTGGTGGCTTAGTTTTCTGTCCCTTGGTAGGAGGGATGTGAGAGCAGGTAAAGTGGTTGGGCACAGTGTGTTGGATGAGGATGCGGGTGTAAATCACCTTGGTGTGTTCATTAACCAAGCTGAAGAATGGAGAAGTTGAGTTTCAATGGGGAAATGTGAGTCTAGTCTTGGAGACAAAAATATACCGTGGCATGAAAATCATTAGTGTCAGACTGGTGACAACCTCTTTCAAGATTATAAACACATAGTGACTTTTTACTTTGGTGTAAGCTGAGGATCTGGTCTGTACTGTACACAAAGGGAGGGCAGTCCTATTCTGTGATAGGGATTGCAAGGCAGTTTGCCCGGGAAGGTAGGAAGAGGAAACCTTACACTTCTGATACTAACCATCAGTGCAGCAAAGAACTTCAGAGAAAGCAACCAGCCATGGTACTCTGGTGACTGCTATTTGCGTTTGGGCATTGCTGGAGCAGTTCTATTTCAGCCTGTCCCTTAGGTTGCTGCAGAAGGAAAAGCATCAGCATCAGCATGGATGTGTACCTGTGTACGGTATACGTGTACCAAGATTTCTCACATTGTGATCTTTGCTCGCCTTAGTTGGCATCTAACTCAAAATCAATGTCACATCAGTCACATTGCTAGAAATCCTCCCTGGTGTGTGTTTGGAGGTGTTGCTCGTTCTGCATAATGCCAGTGTTTGTGCAAAGAGGAACGAGCTGTCATCTGCAAATAGG
>NW_009723222.1:4142-35676 GCF_000703405.1 Apaloderma vittatum
AAGATGGACAGTGAAGAGAGAATTTAGGGACAGAAATACAAATTTTCTTGAAAATCCTTGTTGAACTTACCTCTTCTGCAGCGTTTCAGGTGACAGGAGCAGAGAGTTGATGTGACCGTTTGGAAACTGCCTTTCCCTGAGCCAGATAGCGTGGTGTGAAAGAGGCAGCAAGGACCAGTGTAGTTCAGGAGATGATGCTCCTCATCTCTCTGGTCTGATGTTATCACTGAGCAATAGAATATGGAGGTGATGATAGTAGTCTTGACTTGACTGCTTTCTCAGTGTGTTGGTCCTGCTGATCGGATATGTCTCAACTATTATCCTCTCTGCCAAGAAAAAATATTATTCTTTCACAATGTATGCCAGAGTAAATCACGCTCAAAGTTTCCCTTCTGTCACTTTGATTGATGTAGGAAGTTGCATGGCATCCTTATCTACCACAACCCCTTCCTGACCGATACTGTACAAGAAAGTCAGGATGCGCGTGATGCTAGGTCTGTTAAGATCAACAAGGTCACTGTGTTGCTCTTGATCATTTGTGGTCTTGCCTTCCTCCTCACCAATCACAAAGCTCAGAAAGCTGTGTCTGGCAATGTCAGGAATCTCTACAACTTCATTGCTCACTGGTGTAGTGATTGACCTATGCCAGCAGAGTTCAGATAAAGCCAAGTCTGACCCCATATCAGGATCCTGTTTTTCTGAAGTGACTTACATAATATTTGTGTGATTAAAAGGGAACAGATAGTACTAGGGAGGAAGGCAATAGCCAGACACAGGATTGCACTACCCTTTGTACTAGCTACTAGTTCTTTACATTTTCAGCTGAATCAAATCTGGGGGAAGACTTTTACAAAAACTTGGTTAAAAAAATCTTGGTTATTGGTAGCTATGACTTGCACTACATATGCATGTGGCATAAGCAGTGATAGATGGTACAAACTGGCTCCTCCTTGCTTCATTTTACCAAGCGTGTTTCTGGTCAGAACAAATTACAATTATTTTTATGTATTTGTATGTCTACAGTGGATTTTAAAAAATTGTAATCATCAAGTATTGGCCTGATAAGCCAGAGAGAGTATTCAGGGAAGATGTAAAATATATCTGTCCATATGATTGGGTTCCCAGACTAGGGACTCTTCTGGGGAAAGAGCTAAGTCATGCTATACACGGCAATTCTTATAAAATCCTTTAGGGCATGACAAATGCAGAAACACAAACTCTTTGGTCCATGATGGGTCAAGGGAGTGGAGGGTCATTGAGACTGGCATTGGAGGGAGGAATCTCCTGGTCCAGAGATAGCCAACTGAGTGCTCTGATTTTTGCAGAACAGCCAAGTGTGGAAGAGGCTCTGGGTACTTTATTAACATCCCTCTTCTGCCTAGTGACCCATCAGACCAAAAACAACTGAGATGGTTGCGGAATGCTTTGCAATGATCTTGAAGGGCAGCAGTCTGTGGCTTTTAAAATCAGGTAGTCCAGATGTTGCTGAAGGGCATAATGTCATGTGATGGTGATGACTGACTAAAAAAGGGTCCCCAAACAAAGAGGAGGGACACCCAGTTGTGTAAGCAGATTTTCAAAGAATAAATAGTACTGATGTTCAGCTTTGAAAATTTTCTTTGTTGCCTAAGTGCCCCAAACTGTACTCAGGGTGGATGTCCAAAATATTTTCCTGTTGCCTTGTTCTTTATTTCTTGACCAAGATCATCAAATCCTCCAGTAGGAAAAGACATTATTTCTTATACTCTGTTAAGAAACTTTACCAAGTGAGATTATGTACTCTGAACAAATATTTATATTCCTTAAAGAATGAATATTTTAGAATATACTCAACTAGCTTTTTCTGTCACTTGTTTTATTGTTTTGTTTGGTCACCAAAAACTGACATATTTATAAACATGACTCTGATTTCTCTGTATAATTTGACAATAGTCAAATATTCTGTTTTATGCAGTAAGTCAGTTCTTGTATGCCTCTAAATGCATATATGTAGGACATATTCCAATATTGTAGTGCACAGGACAAATAATGTTACAAATAAACCTGTTAAACTTCTTTCTGAGAAGCAATGGGTTGCGTGAGAAAAATTCCCCTCAGAAATTGGTATTGCAAAGTCAAGAGATGTTTTGCTCAGGAAACATGAGGAACTGCCATAATGAACTGCTAGTCTGTTGTAGTATCTGCATGACTTTATCCTGGTATTTTTTAGTTATTTATTTTTTTGCTCCTTATAAGTTTGAGAGAGTTAAGTCTGAAGGAGTAAATTCCAGGGGATTGCACCTCCAAGCTGTTGCTTTTTTCCCACCCATTCCTGAGTGTGCTGCAATGTGTGCAGCATCAGCCTGTTGTTTTGAGCTACTTGAAGATGATATTTATGTCTACCTCCTTGTCTGGAACTACAGTTTTTTAAATCCAGTCTACAGCCCTCTTGCTCAATGAACAGAAATGCTGGCTTATTTTCTGATTGTCTTGTTATTGACTTGGTGTGGCATGCAGGAAAGAAAAAAGTAGCATCTTTTGGGATATGAAATTGGGACAAGAGTAAAAGTAATAATGAGTTCCCTAAGCCGTGGCAGCCATTGTAGCATCGGAAGGATGCCAAGCCATGTGTCTATATGCTTTCAAGGGAAATAAATAGAACCCACATTTTTTAATATATACCGAGTGAAGTAAAAAAAATCATAGGATCTTCATTTTTTCTCTGCTGCCATTCATGACCTCCAACAATAAAAACAACTGTGAGAACAGGTGGTAGCTGAAAGCATTTTTTTTCCTGCAACTGCCTGTGCATGCATCTTGAATTTAATTTTTCAGGAACTTAATTTCTTAAAATAACAGATTGTGAACAATATGACTTCTGAGATTTTACGAGAGGCAAGATTTTTCTTCTTGCATCTTTATAGTTTAACTCATACGCTCCATTTTGTTATTCATTCAAAAGGAAGTGGGTAAAATGCTCATAGAAGAAACTGTCACTACTCTTCTATAGCTGTCATGTGGTGTGAAGAGCAGCCTATTGTGTTTTATGCAGCAAACAGACATTTTCCACCATAGCATGACGAAACAGCCTTATCCTTGTTACAGCCGGTATCTGTCTAAGGCTTCATGCGTTAAAAGAGGTCTCCTAGATTTCCTGCCATGACTTTATCTTTTGTGTGGGTGGTGAGTCATGAGGCTACAGTTATGTTTCACTAGTTCCTAATGTGGAAAGCAATAAATTTGTTTTCTTTGGGCAGAACCTAAGTGGTTTTTTCTTGGCAACTGTCATCTAGCCGCATATGGTGATTACTTTTAGTAAGTCTAAACATAATTATGTTGTAACCTACACTTTGGTTTAGGAGGCAGGGATTTACCACAGATATCCTACTGCTGCTTGTAATTCACCGTATGATTAAATGACCAACATTTATCATCAGGGTAAAGTGTGTGTTGCATGATATGTCTTCCACAAAGTAGAACAATATTGTAACTTAAGTTCTCGGCCCTTTTAAAATTAATTTTTGGTCTAGCTTAGTCTAAACACATTTTCTGTTTACTTTGTATGTCTCCTTCTCCAATAGCCAAATTTAACCTCATGTTGGAAGCCTTGTACAAAACATTTGCAATCTGAGTCAGTCATTCAGGACTTTTTTCGATCATAGAATCATTTCAATATCATAGAATCATAGAATGGCATGGGCTGGAAGGGGCCTTAGAGATCATCTAGTCCAGCCTCCCTGTTATGCGCAGGGGCGCCACCTCTCGACTAGACCAGGCAACACATGGGAACCATGTAGCATTACAGACTGAATTTATGAAAGGTGACTCAGTCATTTCCAAATGACTGAAAGACATGAGTCACATGTGTTTTCATATGTATTTTACTGAAGCATAGAAACCCAAACCCAATTTCATGCTTATGTAAGGACATACTTCAAGGCATTGGGGTAGTATTTACTCATTAAAAGCATCTGCCTATCAGGGCCAATGCTACTGTGTAATAAGGCATCCAGGCAACCCATCACAGCATGACCATCCCACTGGTGACTCTGTATTTCAAACTGTTAAAAATGTATTAACAAAAAGAGCCGTGAGGCCTGGCAGAACTGTATTTACAGTTTTTAAGTATTTAAAGGGGTTTGCAATGGTTGCAGGCAAATCAGCTCCCTACTGTTACCTTTTTATGCCTATGACAAGGGAACTCTGAACAGCACAGCTACATGCCACTAACTTCCCAGCCATGGCCTATTTCCATACTCTGTATGGAGCAGATGGATTATTACAGGTCTGAGGTCTTCAGAGGGAGGGATTAATTCCCTCGTGCTCCTAAAGCTCTGTCTGCACAACTCCAAGCTCACCCCTGCCAAGGTCTTTTTTCTTAAAGGCGCAACCCACGTTTTAAAAGCATCACTTGAATTGCAACCCAAGATTTTTTATTTTTTTTTTATTTTACAACCATAAGAGAAATTATTTCACTCTTGTCTTTAGAGCCCTTAGTCACACACAAAAACGCTATTTTTAAAGGTGCAACTATACTGCTGTTATTTTAACTGCAATCTTTGCGCTCAAAGTTGAGGGTGGTATGCTTCCCAGGGCATAAATTTGTCATCAACTGATTCAAACTGATATTTACTATTTTTTTTTTCCATTCATTCTTTTTGGTTGAATTACTAAAACTTTGGGCTTGGAACTGTGGTACAGTACAGGTCCTGTTCTAACAGGAAGATACAGGAAGGCTTTTCTCTGATTAAAGAATTAATCTGAAAGAGCATAATTGCCCAGTTTGACACTTCAGATTTTACTGACACCTTTATGGGACCTCTGTTAAGATACTTTCTTAGAGAGAAAATTTCAGCCTTCTGGATCTGCATATCTTCTTATATTAACTGACGCTCAAAGTAATTTTGCTCTTCCCATCCCCATCGTGTATTACTAAGTTTTGTATGAATATCCATATTTCTCATGAAGGTGTACTGAAATTCTGTAAAACCTTAAACATAATGAAGAAACACTTTATCCAGGAAATATTCACCTTTATCAAAGGGAAATCTGTCTATTTCCATACCTGCTTGCATAAGTTTTGTTTGTGTGCGTTTGAAGTACAGATGAATACAGCACTTCCATGTAATGTAATTTGCTATAATGTAAACTAATGCAGCAAAAGATAGGGAACCCAAGGGAATTACTGATGACACCAGAGCTAATGCGACTTAATTCCCAAACTCTAAACACTGAGGCTAATACATTCTAGTTTTTCCCCACTTAGATTTTTGCCTGTTCTCTTGTTTGTTGCTTTTGTTGTTCTAAGCCAGATGTCTTTATAGATTTACACCGTAGCTGAAGGGCATAGCCCAAAGTGATGGTGAGGTAAGAAGTCAAGAGAGGAGGTAAAAAGAGAATGAGGCCAAAATGGATGGCTTCAGCTTTAGGATATGGTGTGGCTGGTAGAATTCTCATTGAGTATTGGTTTCACTGTTTGCTATCCATTCCTCTTCAGCTCAACAACACCACCTCCCCACCCCAGTAACCTTTGTCTAGTGTAGTAAGAGGTAGACCAGCAAATCAGTCTTGGTTGAAAATGTTCATGTTACGCTGAGTTGTTGGGGGGGGGGGGGGATTATTTTTGACTCAGGGTAGAGATTCCTCACCCAAAGCATTACCCCCCAGTAGTTCATGAAGCAGGGAAATAAATTGTCCAGTGAGGTCTGGTGAGTGAGTGGTGGTGTATCCAGTTCTGGTTATTGGGAGTAATAAGCTTATGTACGCTCAACCTTCAAATAAGAAATGTGTGAAAAGAAACCTCTTTCTGAATAAACACACATGACCTTGCTCCCTGAAGCCCAAGCTGCACATGAACATCTACCAGCTTCTGTCACGTTGTTTTGAGCTGTACGTTCCCTGCTGACCAGTCCCGCCTGAGGCAAACCCGTACTGCTGCCCTGCTCTGAACTCTGTCCAGTACGAGCGAATGTGGTGGGCAGACAAGGAACTGGGGAGTGTGTAGCTGTGGCAGCATGTTGGCAGTAGAGGAATACAGAGCTAAATTCCCTTCTGAAAAATTCCTGGTAGCTTAAAAAACTCCTTCATTACATGCTGTTTCAGTGTTGGGTTTTATGTATATATGTGAAATGTAATTCTATGACTTCTGTGAAAGTTCTTCAGTGATGCTTGCTAGCATCTGCAGTCTTCCCTGACATGCTGTAGGATGTTGTTCTACATGGATAGAAGTATGTATTACATATGTAGGATTAGCTTTAGGAGTCTGGGACGAAAGAAAAGTAGTAGTATAATAGCATTATATAATGGGTATGAAATTAATCTAATACCTAATAATCCCAAAGTTATATTTCAAATTACACTGATTTACTATAGTATGTTGTGTATAAATTTTAACCAGACTACTTAAAATGTAAAAAAAAAGAATCTTTTCCTCTTCTGCAAAATTATTTTCTTTTTGTTGCAACCTTCTGTAAAATGAGTAACAACCCAGTTTGATGGCATTCAGGATTTTTCTAAACTCTATTATTCTTTTCCTTACTGATTTTTTCTATATTGGAGAATGACTTCATCATAACCTTAAAGTCTTCAATTTTCATTAAATTCATATGATTCCCATTTCAAAAGTTTCATCCAGGTAAGAAGTAGCTTTAAAAGTTAGAAGGAAGAAGGAAATAAACAGGGCAAGCAAAAAAGCTTACAACAGTTATTTTTATTAGACTGTGGCAATATAGGATGAGAGAGACACAGCAGGAAAAGAAAAAAAAGTCTGTATTGATATTACAACAGTTCAAGCAATTTTTTATTTAATGTTTTTGAACATTAAAACACCATTTTCCTCATCATTCAAACTTTTTTACTGACGACAAGAGCTGTTCAGGCATGAGGATATTTTACCCAACCAGTGGAAGAGATGTTTCTATCAGAAGCAGACTGCAAATTAGATTTCTCCCCAACAGCTCTATTCAAGCTGCATCCTAGGATTTAGCACCGCCAAGGTTACTGCAGTGACACAGCTGCTAAGATATTCGGCCCAAGTGAGATAATCCTCCCGCCAAACTCTTTTCTCTGGTTCCGGCCTGTCTAGGAACCGTGCTGGTCTTTGTTTGGCCAGAGCTGAGAGACACTTGAGAGCTATCGCATGGCCGTATCTCACCAAGTAGATACTCGCTGTTTCATGCCTCTGTCCAAGAATTTTCTCTGGGGAAGTATGTGCCTGATCAGACAGGAACTGATACAAGTCATTAGACTCTAAATAACCTTTGAGTTTGTTTCTCCTGATCTGGAGAGCATTTGCAACTTGGAGTCATCAAAAGTGTGTGAACAGATACTTTGGTTGCAATTAAATTTGCAAGTTCTTTGCAGTCTATCAGTCTCCTTTCTTTAACGTGCTCCTCTTGCTCCTTCTCTCTTCCTAGTGATATCTAACAACCTTCTGACCAGGGATGTCCTGTGGCATGTCTACTGGAAGAGTTTCATGACACATAACCCCCAAATCCCTTTGCTGAATTGAATAGGGTATTCATCAGAACGGGTAGCATTCCACCAGATCGTATACTTTGCACAACAGATGTGAATAGCAAGGAAACTACAGCAAGCTGGGAAATGCATTGGCATTTCCTCAATGACACACGTTACATATTCTCAATTTTTCCAGATAATGCTTTCAGTATTAACAAAGCAGCAGGAAAAATAAGGGTGAGAAACTAATCTTCTGGCCTTTAAATATCTGCAAAAGATAACACAGAAGTACAGCCAAGAGTATGAGGATTCTGGCTAGTTTTTCTTTTTTCTCTCATGCACAGACACACAAGAAGTCCTTGTAAGGTTATGCAATTAAGAAACAGTGTTATACTAATGCCTTCTGGGGTTTAGCTTTCAGATAGCCCACTTTTCAGGCCGAAAGAAGAAATGGATTGGTGCATTCAATCTAGTCAAGCAAGAGCAAAGCCAAAAAAACGTATAATCTCTCTCTAATTCATTTTCCCCAGAAGGCTGGGAAAAAAAAGCAAAACAGCATGAGAGATTGGTTCATTTTTACACTGATCCTGAAAGCCCATTAAGGTATTTAATTTTCATGGATCGTCTAAGGGATCTGGAGTTGCTGTTATCCTTTTGTTTAATTACACTGTAATCTTTATGCAATTACAGTGATGATAACATTCTTCCACAGACATAACAATAAATTAGCCATCTGGGGATAAATGACATTACTTAAAGCTTACTTCAGTGAAGTATCAAAGGAATATTAATATGGCTATAGAGGACAAGGCCTGAAAGTAATAGCATAAAATATTCTTGAATTTGCTTCATCATGAAATAGATTGTGGAGAAACATCTGGAAAAGCACAGGGAAAACTTTTAAGCATACAGTGCAGAGTTTTGCGGGCTATGCTTTATACACCTATGCAAGGTTTGTCAGCTTCACCAAATAAATATGTGAGCAACACTATTCCTGATATTTTTTGTTTCCCCCATAACACATCTTGCGATTTTTCTATTGAATGTAAAAGCATCTTTTGAGTCCTTTTGTAGTTTAATTCCAGAAATCACAATAGATTCATCAGGTTTTTACTGTTACTGCTGAAGAGAAAAAAAAGAACCTAAGATCAAAATAAGTGGTATGTCAAAAATGGTGAGATGAAAAACAATAAGCATCATGAAAATAAAATGCAATTTAAAATTTTGAAGTTATTCTAAGCAACTCCAATTAAAATAATTATGAAAAAATAGCAGCCTACTGGGCTTTCAACCAACAAGAAAACTTGCAGCTCTGACCTTTCCCAGTTAAGATACCAGACATGATCATAAGTTGATGAACAACATTTTGAAAATATACTTTGAAATGCAAAAAACCCCTGTGATAACTTTGTAAAGGGGGAGAATTTTACCAGGTGATAAAGCTCAAATACCATTTTACTAGGTAGGGAGCTGCACTGCTTGTTCTCAATTAATTTCTGTGATGTTACTTATAATTGTACTAAGGTCAATTAAATAAAGGAGTGAAATTAAATTGATGTAATAACTGTTTCAATAACATATTTATGCAGTGTCAGTTCAAATAAATGTCTTCTAACCTAATGAGAAGGTGGATCTCAAGTAGTAGTGTTTTATCACCCTGGAGAAGGGTAGCTGCAACAAAAGAGCTGAATCTTTCCCTGCTACTTAGAACAATTATATTCATTAAAAGAAAGAGATGAGCAGGAAGAGGTGTTAATGTGTGTGGAAGAGTCTTTTACAGGAGAAGTCTAGTTTCCATAGGCTTATTTACATGTGGTGCAAAGCATAATTTAGTCTCCTGTTTGAACAGAGCAGAGTTGTTTTGCAAATGAGTTGTTTTGTGTGCTGCAATTGAAATGAGTTTTCTTGAATGGCTAATGAATAAAAGAATGTCAGGCTTTTATTAGGTGCTAATTTTTAATAAAACTTTGTTTACAAAAATGTTTTAGAAATGAATGACTGCATGAGAACCAGTTGCTTAAGAAGTGGTGTTTTTCAGTTTTAGAACAATTTCGAATTCTCTGACACTTTGAAAACACAAGTGCATGTCTTGAGCTGTGCTCATATTCTCTATATTATACTGATCTTGGCTGATGGCTAGATGTCACAAAGTAACAACACTCCAAAAATATTCTGTCCTTCAGATGGGATGGGGAAAGCTTGATTGTGCTGAAGGCAGACAAGGCCACACATTTCCCAAATCATAGCTGCGTTCTCCTGCATCTTACTACAGATAAAGTGCATTAAGGAATATCTGTTCACATAGTGTAAGATTTCAATGGTTTGATTTTTGGTCTGGGGGTTTCTTTTCATAGGTACATATTAGCATGTGTCTAGCAAATAAAAGAGACCTTAGATGGCATGTCTCTGGGCTGGGCCCATGAAGCTGGACTCACAAATAGGTCTGGACCAAGGTTGTGAGACAGAGCCACACAGCACGGGGTAGCCCTGAGGGCAGTGCCTGGGGTGCCCTTCCTGCCTTTGGCAAAGCTGTTTGCTATACTCCACTAGTCTTTACAGAGGGTGCAGCTATGTTTCATTTGCTCTAATTTTCACTGCCAAAATCTGGGCTTTCTAGCTGCAAATAGCAACAAGCTATACTCTGATTTTCCCTGTTTAATTTATTCACAGCTTTCTGTTTACAAATGAGAATATCCAGAAATTTGTGAAATGAACTTTAAGGCTAATCTCAAGCAGATATGTTGAGATATTGCTGAGTAGAACTAATACAATAATTGTCTTAGAATGTGCTGAGTTTAATAATTGTTTTAATTTTTTGAATTACTGTTTGAATGTCAGTCTTACAGGTTTTTTATATAAACTCACATATCCTACTTCTCAGTCCCTATTTCTGGTCTATTTGTCCTACTGTCCTGGCAAAAAGTAATTTAACAGAAGAAATGAATGCATCTTTTTACATTAACAATAATCATAGTCACTGAATTGGAAAACTCAGGGGAAGAACTTTTGATCCACTTTCCAAATATTTTCTTTGGCAAGAGAGTATCTCTGGCAGCTGAAGACATCAAGATAGGACATGAATCAATTATGGGTTATGAGGGGTTTTCACTCCCCATTAAGTTGTGAGCAGCTTTTCTTTGTCTCAATCAGTGATGCCTAACTCTACTTGACAGAACACAGTCATTAAACACTTATTTGGCCCCACAGCTGGTTCTGGTGGATTTTTTAAACAGGGCCAAGGTAAGTCTTTTGTCATTTCTCTCCTACCAGCTTCATCAGGGATGGGGAAGTAGATCCTCAGTTGCAGTAGATAACATATCCTGTTTTATGTCAGTCTTTCAACAATAGAAAATTGCTAGATTGGGGATAAAATTGTGAAACCCGTGGTGAACCTTGATCTGTACAGTGCTGTTCTTGTGTTGACTTTGGTTTCTATTAAAAATGGGCAGTGCAGTGGATCTAAAATGGTAAAGGTGGAGCAGAAGCACTGCTACTCCTTGAGGTAGCCTTGGGGTCATGTGAGATAGCACCAAATGCCCCAGGGCAGATCTTCTCAGAAGGTTTTGATTTAAGAACAAAAGACAAGCAGCCAGAGAACCAGGAAGCTTCTTCCAGTTCCTCTGCAGTTTTCTTTCTTGGCTGCACATACAGTTTTCAGAATGTTTTGGATGAAAATGAGCAGCAGAAGTCATGTACTTTCACTCTGCTTAAATAAGAAAATGTACAGGCAGAAATGAAAATAATGATCCCTCTGTGCAAGAAGATGTTTTTGTGGGTTGTGAGAGCATGTCTACCTGCATCTCTGCAAAGCTTGTTGCATATGTGAGTATACAAGCTGAAATCAAGGCTTTCCTCTGAGTGATCTGGATTGGAGCCTGTGCTCTTAGGAAAACCACTTTCCTCTGCTTTTGGTTGTTTTTTTTTTCTTGGAGGCTATTCTACTATTTCTCCTCTAGTTTATATGCTGCAAAGGTGCTCAAGTAAACCCTCACTGAACTGTGTGAGGGACTGGCAGATCTGCCTTTGCCCAGTGACAGACTTTCTCATGCAAAACCTTTCAATGTTCAGCCACTGCTGGCAGGCAGTTCCTTTTCTGGCTAAGTAACCACAGTTTGTTGTGTTACTAAGAGTTTTAACATATGGTTTTACTTAACATTAGAGGCCTAATAAGAAAATGAAGCTTTTTTTTTTTCTTCCAAAAGAGTCTTATTTCTTTCTACATTTAATATACTGTATGATACGACTTGATACGTTCCTTGTTTTGAGCTCCGAGTTCTTGTACCACTCCATTTGTTGGTTTATTTGTTTGTTTTTAAATGCTTACTTTTTGATTTGGTCTTAAATTCCAGGTGTCATCTTTTCACTTCCTTGATCTGGAATTAAGTTACATCACAAAAAAATGTATATCATGGATCTTTTGCTTTCCTGTGAGTCAACATCTTCAGACACATTGTATGGCAGGAAGAGCCTTCTCTGGGGACTCCCTGGCTGATTTTTTTCAGACCATAAAAGTAATGATGTCTGTACCTGAAATATGAATGCTGCTGTACAATAGTACATGAGCCAACTTGTACCACGATGGCAAAAACACCTGGTAACTAAAGTTGGTTTATGGAGCTTTGGTGGAACTGACCTGCCATTCAGTCAAGCTCTCAAATTCTTCAGAACTATGAAAAGATAGGAAGGATAATCCCAGGTTTTTTTGAGGCCTATGTCAAACTGCTTATTGTCAGCTATGCAACTCTTAATTGAGCTAAATGCTGAAGTGCAAAACCAGTTTATCCCGTCACCTGTATAAAATCAGGCTCAGGTGTAACTTGTTTGTGCAGGGTCTTAGAAAGGAGAAGCTAGTTATCAAGCTAGATGCTTCAATTTTATGTTGCCTGTATGTCCCATATCCTATTGTATTGTTATACACACAGAAAAGCAACATCGAAGGATTTGTTGCCTGTGCTGCTTTGAACCTGTGTTCTGCATACTTGACAAAGATTGTCAAAAAGCATTCTAACTGGTACTGAGTATGTGCACAGCTCGGAGAAAAAGGAAACCACGGAAAGTTATGTACACATTGTCATAATCTTGCATGCTAAATTTTATATATGAATATAATGTTTTAAAAAGCAACAGATATGGACGGTGTTTTGGAATGGATAAATTCAGATGTAAAATGTATTTTTAAATCAAGTCAGGATTCTGCATGAAGTGGAAGCGTGCTTTCGTATTTAAATGGTTATAGATATATCTATATTCCCCCTCTGTTTTTTCTGATTATGCATCTGTACATTATCAGGATTAGAAGTATACCCTCCTTGATTTACAAGTGGCTTTAGTATTCATTTTAGTTTGATTTATAGTTAGTTTATATCTAAAACTTATGACATGCTGAGCACTGTCCTATTTTGTCTTCATTTCTGTATTTAGGAACATATTGTGCTTATAGGTACAATACTTGTGGAAAGTTTTGGAAAAGAGCTCTGCTAACCCCTCCCACAAAGGAGAGATTAAGTGGTTCAGGAAATTGCAGGTCTGAAAAATTCTTCCCTAACTAAATGAATCAACCAGGGGCGTTTACCACTGTCAGAAAATTAGGTCACAGATAGTATAAGCCAATTTTCTGCAGAAGTCCATTCAGGAATAAGTTAATTTTACATTTGCTGCTCTCTTTAAGTGGTAGTGGGAATGATAAAATGTCCATGCTCGATTGTAGCTTCAGCCTTTCAATCTCTGGGATGGTTTGAAGTGACTTTGTGTTTCTTTTCAAGTTGTTCCAATGCATGACTGGAGTTCTCATTAGAATGATCTTCATGCAAGGCCTGCCCGCTTCCCAGCTATCATCCACCTCCTGCTTTCCATTTTTGTCTAAAGTAAAGCTGCATCCGGCAAACACTTGGAAATACGCTCTGTGGTTACTAATTATCTGAGCTGATTTACTTAGTTATGTGTTCCAGGACAATTTAAGTCCTTTCTTTTCCTATTGTATCTGTCTCATTATTAGTTATAACAGTGACATTTATACTGTAAATAGGGCAAAAACATGAAAAGGAAACTGTATATAAGGATAGGAACATTGAGCAAGGCTTGAATAAGTACTGAAGTATTGAGACTAATTGTATTATGTGAATATCGATTCAAAGATTTTGTTTATATTGTCTTCAAAGTACTTGTGAGGAATGGTTGCAGGATTATAGACCACCCAAAGGTGTGCTAAAATATGTGTGCACGTGACCACAAGACAATAAGCAGCACAAATATTCTGTGAAATTTTATGTATTTAAAATGTCTAAATAAGTATGAGTGAATAAAGGGAATGACATTTTAGAAGCAGACAGCAATAAATAGGAAACAGTGAAAATGCATTTTAGAGACTATACTTTGGCACGACTGTTGGCTATGCTAAAATGATGAATAGTGGAGTAAAATTACAGCCACAATCCTATGTTTGGAAACTTCAAGTTTATACATGACTTGTAAATATGTGTGGGCAGCTTTATTTATTTCCTTAATTTGTGTTTCCCTGTCCCTTTCAATTAGCAGAAGAGAAAAGTGGTATTTAGATATTTAACTGTAAGAATCTCTCCCCCCCCCCAAAAAAAAAACAACAGATGAGACAGTTGTAGTTTAGTCCTAAGAATTAATTTAGTAGTTAGGAAGTGTACAGATATTAAAATACTCTATCATTTGAATACATGGGTGTGTTTTAAACAGAGCAAAGGCAGCTGGGTTCCCAGCTCACCCCTTTAGCAGTGCCAAATTTTCCATCTGAATATTTTGTTGTATTTTCTTTACACATGGCTTTTTCTTAGGTCTCCTATCACCTCCACTTTAGTTGACTTGATGGTACTTGTTCTTACCTGCCAGCAGCTGTGCAGGAAAATGATTGCAAAGAACCACCTTGTTTGTAGCACCTGGTAACTCGTAGAACTAGTTCTGTGAACAACTAGCAAGCATGTACCAAGTTTCAGGAGACGGCAGGAGTAGAAGGATACCTAAAGCACTCCAGACACTATTTAATTTTTTCATGCTTTCAGAGATCTCCTGTATGATATCAAACAAAGCTTTTAACAAACATGTCATCTCACAGTGGTTAGGATGGAAATAGTATTGTTAGGAAACTGTGGTTGCATGCTAATAGTTTTTTAATGTCACCTACTAACTGGAGTTGGCTGGAAAATGGTATTTCTACCTTGAGGGTAAATTACAGTTGTTGAGGTTTGTGTTTAGTTCTGGAATTTCACAATAGTGTATCAGGGATAGATTTATATGCTCCCTCATCATGTGTTGTATTGCAATGATACTAAATGTAAAAGCAAAGAATCTCTTGGGCTTGACAGTAATAGGTGTTGTGGAGGAAGAGACAACTCTCAATATGACTGAAGAAGGAAAAGAAAACAGAAACCAGCATAAATACTGCTGCAGTGGATACTGTAATTTGCTAGTAAATAATTTAATTTCTGTGAGATGTATTCCAAATCGAATTCTTTCTGTTCAAAATTTTTCAGCCAACTCTAATATTCTTGTTGTTACTGAGATGTTTGCTGTTGGAATATACCTCATTAAATCAATAGAAAGAGAAAAAGAAAACACTTCAGCATAAGGCACCATCTGGTAAACGCTTTAAGGGGAGAGGTAATATGCAAACCTTGATTTTGAAGATCTGCCTGTTGCTCAACCCAATTTAATCTGTTTTGTCCAGCAAGGCAAATGCTAAAATAAAACTTAAGAAAAGACTCACTCTAGACAGCAGTTTATAAGTCAGCCTTTAGGTTGGGGCATCTAAAGAAGTTCGTCCCATGAGTCAGTAGAAGTGAAGTTGAAAAAGCTAAACAATACAGGGATTTTTTTAGATCATTTATTGTTTAAAATGTCAGGGCCTTCCTGCCATTAAAATACACAAAGTTTTGCTTTGAAGAAAGCTGTAGCATTACTGTATTCTCTGTAATCAGAGGTTTTTGGTGAGGACTTCTGCTGGAAGAAGCCCACTATTGATCTGAGGAGTACTCTGGATTGAGGGATGAAAATGAATAAACTAGTGAGACCTTACACTGCAGAGAATGTAGCAGAAATGCTACTTGGCTTATAATCATGGAAAAATCCTATCTGTTCCACTCTTCGTCTGACCTTTTTTCCTGTTTTGTTAAAGGTTGTCACCTCTTCTTGTCTGAAATAGTCTCTTGCTCTGCCTCTGGAAATGTGAAAAAGAGACTAACTTTTGAAGAGGCAAAAATTTGCAAAACCAGAACAAATTGCAGATTTTTTAAAATGGATAGAAGGCACTATGGAATATGCATGGTGGTAAATGGCTCATTTTGATAATGCCACATATCTGCATTTTGCTCATAACTGGAGGTATTTTTCCTTGAGTTTGCTCTGCTTTTATTTCTGTATGAAATCTTGCTTCTTGAACTAATTGTTCAGTTGGTCATCTTGGATCTTGTTCTTCTGGCAGCAATCACAGACATTTTCCTGAAATTTTAGCTCCTGCTTAAATTACTATAAAATTGGTGGTGGGATTGACTTCTCTCAGATGACCCTTTAATGCTCTGGAAATGCTTAGTTCAGCCTGCCATTCTATTAATCTTTTCAGATGTTACTGAAATGGTCTCAATTTTTTTTTTTATTGTAGGTTTCATATATACTGGAGAAGTTGTGCATCGAATGCTAACAGCTACACAATATATTGCACCCTTAATGGCAAATTTTGACCCCAGTGTGTCAAGAAATTCAACAGTCAGATACTTTGATAATGGTATGTAGTAGTCCTTCATAAATGAATGTATCTGTGTCCCTCAGCTCTTAATATTGTCCTAAATAACTATTTTTGAAGGAAAATTTGAAGATATTTTTAAATTTTTCTTTTTTAAAAAAACCCACTAAGTGTATAAAGCATATGGTTAGACATCCATAAACAGTTATTAATTTAGAACACAGAGAGTCATGGATGCTTTTTTCCTAATTGGACAGATATCTTCTGGATGTTAAAGTACATGAACTCAAATTAGCAATGTATTTCATCAGTTTTAAAGGAAAAATCTGTCTTTTATGAAAGTGCAAGTTTCTGTTTTATATATATAGTAAATACCATCCACCCACTAGCTAAAATGAAAGTAGTGCTTGTAGAACACAGTAGCAAGAATGCACAGAAGCAGGGCAGGTATAAGGTTAATAAACCTGTCAATAACTAAGCGTGCATGGAGTCTCGGGATTGGAATCCAATACACTCGCCTATACCACGAGTTCTCAACAGCTCCTTGCACAGAAGATTGAAAGGGTAAAAGGAAACTGCAGTGTTATACTTGAGGCTTCGTGAGATATTTCAAAAGCCTTGAGTGTGTGGATATTTGTCTCACGAAGTCAGTTATAATCAATATTTTGAAAACATAACCCGTGTGATTAAAAGGCATCTGGTGCCTTACCTAGGGCCTTTAGTGGTCAAATGCAATGGCAGTGAATGCCTGTTGAGAATTTAAAACTTAGGGAGTTTAGTATCATGATGTAGTATCGTGAGATTTGTGATTGTTTTAAATCTTCCTGGGTAAGCCTGCACCATCCTATGTATCGTAGAGTCATAGAATTGTCAGGGTTGGAAGGGACCTTAAAGATCATCTAGTTCCAACTCCCCTGCCATGGGCAGGGACATCCCCCACTAGATCAGGCCGCTCAGAGCCCCATCCAGCCTGGCCTTAAAAATTTCCAGGGATGGGGCTTCCACCACCTCTCTGGGCAACCTGTGCCAGTAGTGAATTTAAGCACAAATTATGGACATGTCCAAAAATATGTCATGTTTTCAATCAGGTCTGTTAATTTTGATTCTTTAGATCAAAATATATCCTATAACCTTTGCACCTAGTCATAACCCTTCCTTTTAATCGAGTCAATGCTTGCAGCATTTATTTGTTAAAAATCCAGTAAGATAGACTTACATGAGAAAACCCTACACATTGCATGTAGAATTTTTGAACAGAAAAATAATAATGTTTTTATTTCAGAAATTATTTTATATTCTGGCCTGAGAGTTGTCAACTTTACTGAAAGAATCTGACAATTCTGGGGAAGACACTGTTAATTCTCATTGTATTCCTAACTTCCAGTTGTCATGCCAGGTGTATCAGGCTGCATACAAGGTTTTTCATGGCAAGGTAGAATAATTTGGGATTTTGGATCCTGCTTCACGTGTAAGGCATGATGATCCTTTGGACCCCATGTGCTTTAGGACAAAGAATTTAATATCTTACTCCAAATGAAAAGAAGTTGATTAAATTCTATCTTCAACTCCTTATTTCTTATTTATTGGTGTTTTATCCTTGTGCATGTGCTGCTTTAGAGTGGCAAGCACAGATTGTGAGCATCCATCAAAGTCTCACTCGTGGAGACAACTGCAAGGAACTTACATACACATGAATCTACAGGAAGGCCCTGGGAATGAGAAGACTGTTTTGGAAGCAGCTGACCTCCATTTTAGCTTGGGATTCCAAAATGCACATAGATGTGAGGTGCTCAAAGACTGACTGTAAGAAGTTCTGGCTATTCTTGCTCCAGTAGTTTTAAAAGTCCACTTAAATTCCTTCAAAATGAAATTTAACACAATGAAATAAGTATTCAGAAAGCAGTTAATGATTGTGTTCATGGAAGGAAAAACACACAATTAATGGGCATGTACTATACATGTGTCCCAATGTGGTGGACTTAGTGCAGTATGCACCAGAAATGAGTGTGTTCATAGTTTCATGACATCCCCTGTGTTCATGAAAGTTACAGCACAGAAGATCTGTGACAAAAGATGTTTCAAGGATATCAAAAATGCATTGAGGTGGATGCATGCTGATCCACCTTGAACACTCCAGGAAGAAATGAAAGTAAAGTGTTGGGAATCAAAGCACATAACTCACGTTAGTACCAAGGAGAGATGTATGCTGAGCAAGGCATATAAAGACAAAAAAGTAATTTTCAGTAAACACAGTTTTTGTGATAAGTGTCTTTCAGCTAAGCTGCTTGAATATAACCGTCAACACCTGTAACACGTGCTCACAGGGTATACAAGTTGCTTGGGGTACGTTTTTAGTGTGGTAAGTGGATATTCAACCAGAGAACTCCTATGAATATTAACAAGCCTCTTGCAACTAAATTGCTGTACACCAGACTCAATATTTACCCCCTCTATGAATTCATAGTGGTTTTAATTTAAACTACATTTATTTATTGCCAACACCTAATATTTTTCAACTTGCAGAACCTCAGCAAGGGCTTGCACCATACAGAAAAAAATAATGCTATTTATATTAATGCATAGTTAATGGAAGAATCTGAATTCCTCAGATAATAACTTTTACTAAACAGGCAATGCTATTAGCACTTCACATTTCAAAGTCATCAGGATATATATAGATATAAATATATGTATATAGTGCAAAAAACACTAGCAGATCTGAACTCTTGAGTGCTGGATCCTACCTTTAGTGATTGTTGACTCCCTGTACAATTCCAAACAAATTATTTGACCACTCTTCCTTCAGCAGACTTTTGGGCAAGTAGTTGAGGTAGTTATTTGTAACAATCTGGTGTCTACCTTTAAGAGGATTTCAGTTGCAACTTGTGTTTGTAGTATCTTTGGCATTTCAAGATGTTGAGCTGAAAGTTACTAAAAAGAGACAAATCATTGTTCTTGTTTCACATAACTGCAGTTAAGTACTTTTCCTACAGTCCAGTTAATATTTTTCTCACATTTTTTTCTTCCTTTTGCCTCTCTACCCCCACTCTGGGGTTCACAGGCACAGCACTAGTTGTCCAGTGGGATCATGTACATCTGCAGGATAATTACAACCTGGGCAGTTTCACTTTTCAGGCCACGCTTCTCAATGACGGGCGTATCATTTTCGGCTACAAAGAAGTAAGTTGGGTCTGAAAATTGTCATTTAAGTAGACAAATTACTTTATACCTGCCAGGAATTTCCTTACAGTTTGTTGGGGTTTTCTTTTTGGGGGAGAGGGATATTTGAAAGTTCAGCTAGATAAGATCATTTCATTATATTGCTTTTACGATCACTATTTTGCTGAAAATGGCATTTTAATGTAAAAGTGATGTTCGTGTGACCCACTCGAAAAGCATCAACTTGGCTCAAATGTGCTACTCCTGGATTTCACCTGTTCTTTTTTGGGTGGTTGTAAGTGTTGAGTGTTTAGTAAATTCTTTATTGTTTAGTAAATTCCTCTTGGATTTTGAAAGATAAGGTCTAATTTGCCTAATTAGTTGACCTAGTTTGGACTTGTCTGAAAATATTCTAGAATCAATTGGTAATATTAAAGTCACCTTTTTCCTGCAGCTGTCATTGCTTGGCAACTGATGTATTTCGAAGTTCATATATTTCAAATAATAACTGGTTTGTAACTCCAGCTCTGTAAGGTTTTTCATCTATTTGGTGATAATACTGGACTGAGGACATTTTCTTTGCCTTCATAGCAGCAATATAATGTTGTCTTAGTTGGACTCTTCTAGATTCTTCAATTGCTTCAGAATTACAATTGTTACTTTAGGTGACTTTTTTTCCTTGCTAGAGTCCTGGAGGCTATAGCCTGGAGCCTACACCTCCAGTTGAATTTCATGCAAATGAGAATCAGAAGGTAGATAAACTCAAATCTCTAGGGGCAAAGAACAAGTTCAGTCTTTTTTTTGTTTGTTGTTATTTTATTGTCAGTTTGGTATTCAAGGTGTGACCTTCTCTTCAAGATAAGTCTCTCTATTAATTGTTCTTATATAAAAAGAAATTAATTGGTGATATGACTTGTCCAAACTTGGAGGTATCTGGGTTCTCTGTGATATAAACTACTTGTGAGCCTTCAGGCTCATTTTTTTTGTGCCTGTGTTGAAGCTATTGCTGAATCTTTGAAATCTCCTGTCCTGAGTTATTGTTGTCCTGAATGGAATTACAGAATCACAGAATCACAGAATGTTAGGGGTTGGAAGGGACCTCTGAAGATCATCTAGTCCAACCTTCATCCCAGCATACCTAACCACTACACCATAGCCTCAAGTGCTAGATCTACTTTTTTTTTAAACACCTCCAGGGGTGGTGACTCCACCACCTCCCTGGGCAGCCTGTTCCAGTGCCCCACCACTCGTTCAGTAAAGAACTTCCTCCGAATATCCAATCTAAACTTACCCTGATGCAACTTGAGGCCATTTCCCCTTGTCCTGTCATTAGTAATTAGAGAGAAGAGACCAGCACCAGCCTCACTACAGCCTCCTTTTAGGTAGTTGTAGAGGGCAATAAGGTCTCCTCTCAGCCTCCTCTTCTCCAGACTAAACAAACCCAGTTCCCTCAGCCGCTCTTCATAGGGCATGTTTTCCAGCCTTGTTGCCCTTCTCTGCACCCGCTCCAGCACCTCGATGTCCTTCTTGTACTGTAGTGTCCAAAACTGAACACAGTACTCGAGGTGAGCTCTCACGAGTGCCGAGTACCAAACATCGATTTAGAATCATTACACATAGCTACGGAAGGAGACTTTTCAAAGTGGTAATAGCAACGTACTAGTGAATCTTTTATCTTTTTTGACAAAAGATTTTTGTAAAATCTTAGAATTTACAACTAGGGTATTCCATTGGGAATTACATGGAAAATGGATTTGGAGACTGAGATTTCAAGAAGACTACACTCTTTATTTGGAGCTTTTATTCTATTAAAACTACCTCAGCTTTTCACCTAAATGAGAAAAATTGGATAAAATCTCCAATCACTGATCAGTCACAAATTATCTGAAAAGAAAAACTGATACACTTGTAAATTTAAAACTTGACTCTAGTGCTTATAAGTCTGGCTAGGAAATTATTTACTTTCTAGTGCTGAATCCATTGCTTTCTGAAGTTGTTCCTTCTGGGACCATTTCTCTTGCTGGTGAGTTGTGTCAGGAGTCCCATTAGCTCCAGTAAAATTACTTGTGTGAGTGCTCACTAGCACGAGTAAAAGTTGCACGAGATTTCTACCGTGTTTTTAGTGCCATTTCATTTTAGCATCACTGTTCATCAAAAATGACAGTGAAGTATAGCAAATCTCTGAGGTTTTCAGTGCATTGTCATTGAAAGTCTCCAATCTAAAACATTCTTCAAGTGATGCTGCAGACAAGTTGCCAGTAGCTTTATAAAATATCCCACAGGGGCTCTGTGCTAGTGACACCAGATGTTTATCTTGAGGAATCTACTTTTAAAATAACTGTGGTTTTATATTTAAGGAAGGTACAAATAGGGACTTCTCTAGCTAAAGCACTTCAAGTAAATTTTACCTTTTATTTCTTATTTCTTCAAACCATCTGAGATTCCCTTTTTCATAACCTTCCTGCTGCCACATCAGGTTTGCTACCTGATAAACCTGATGTTGATCGCCAAAGCAGGATCTTGACTGAGGTTTGCTGAGTATCAAAGGAGCTGTTCTCCCCAATCTTGTGTGTTCTGATGTTTGCCCAAGAGCAAGCAGTCTGAAATGCACAATTGTTAAACAAAATCCAGAATAGACTCTGAAAAAAATGAAAATTTAGAAAAAGTGCTGAGTCACCAGGATAGGGAAATCTGGGGATATCAGAATATCTTTCAGAAAAGTTAAGGGCTAGGAGAAGCAGCTGTACAGTGAAGTTTTCAAAATGCAAAACTAATTTGAAATACTGCAGGGTCCTACAGCAAGTCGAATATTTATTTGTTGACTAGTTCACTTTGCTTACAGTGCATACAGCTTCCATTTTAAATATCACTTTGCTTACACCAACATTGTGGTGGCAAATGGTCATTATGTCAGGAGATATCAGCTGGCAGGAAAATTTTACAGGTGCACCTCAACCACATATGAATAACACTATTGTGCAAACTAGCCAACAGAACATGGTAGTAAAGAAAATTTTCTGCAAAGATATACATTTTCATCTATTTGTAGTGAATACTCATTTCTTATGTTCTAAATTTCACAGTTCCATTCTCAAGAGCTTTACTTCTTTTTGAACGAAATAATTATTCTATATAGTATTTTCCCATTAGTGCTTATAGCTAATGTTTCTTAGTATAATATTCACTTGTTTTTCTGTCTATGATTAATACAGGACAAATTAGGGAAAGGTACCAAAGCCTTTGTTAACGGTTTAGGATATTTTTCTTAATTTCCTTGGCTTGAAGGCTTTCTTTTGTTCATTTAAATAGTAATGACTCTCTATTTATGTAGTCATCCAGAAACCATTGTTAAAGTTGAAATGCTTGTTCAAATTGCCCAATATGTGAATTTGGAAAATAATTCTAAAAGAGATTTGTAGTAGAATTTCTTTCTGCTGTGAACAGAGGCAGAATTGAATGGAACTGATTAAGTGCTGGCACTTAGATAAAATTGATGCTCCTGCTATGTGTGATGGAGAATGTTGTTTTCAGTAACAAGACTGCAAACCTTGTGATTGTTTCCTGAAAACTGAAAAAAATATAAAATTATTCAGTCTTCATGGATATTTTGCCTGCATTATACGTCTGGCATTTGTTGTTATTATCATAAATGTTAACATGGAAACAGGATCTTTGCTCTTATGAGGTGATCAGTTTATGTAACGTCAAATTCTTGGTTAAGTTTCATGCAGTTTTGTCTGTACAGTGTAGGACACTGGTGATGAAACCCCTATATAGGTGCTATTGTGTTTGTAATTACTATTTTTGCAGCATGCTCTCACTCTTTGTCTCAGTTTTGAAGTGGGGCAGTAATTGCACCCTGTTTACTGTCTCCTTCAGAATAAGGTCAGAGGCCATTATTTTATTCTTTTTTGAAGGGTACGATTCTGACATGTCTTCAAGGTTCTGTCATGTCTCAAGGTTTGAGAGCTCTGATGAAAAGTACTGTCTAGTATGTATTCTAAATATCTCTCTTCCTATTGTTGAAGTTTATAATCCAAAATACAGATGTCAGTGGGAAGCTTATTCGTAAACAGGGGACTTGAATGACACAGAAGTTCATACTGTCTGTGGTAGAGCTAACGCACACTTTGGAATGATTCTAGTTAAAATCCTTCCTCTGAACATAATAAAACTCCTGCCACTTGTTAACAACCACTTGTACATTCCTAGCATGCTGTTCAACTGTTTAACATGACAGCCTGTTATGACATATCTTACCATTCAGGTGAGGGATGCACAGCACCAGCTATCTGCTTGCTACTTATGTGTCGCTGTAATTTTCAATAAATTATTTCATCATTTACTACAAGCCTTCTGTCAAATGGACACATTTCCTAACGGGCCATCATTGGTAAAATGATGAAAGCCCATTTTGTCTTGACATTTTGTTCAAGAGATTTCACCTGTAAAATGGTGCTCAGCACACTCATCACCGAGTGACTGAAGCATTTGGTCCTGTAAAATCCTTTCTTTTCCACACTTTAAAAATAAACGTATGTTTTTGTGAATACAGGTTTCATAATGCTTTTACAAGAGAATAAAGGAGTCTTCCTCGGTCACATGGATTTTGTTCTACTTTGACTGCATTTCTGTCTGTAGTTCTGATTGTTTGACACAGGCTGTATCTCAGTTTGAAAAGCTGGCTATACTAAATTTTTTTTTATTTTCCTCACCTCACACAAACGCTTGTTTCTAAATCCTGTTTCTAAACCAAATCTGAAATTTTGGTTGCTTCTTCTGTTAGACTGGACCCTACTGCAACTTTCTTATTTGTTTTAGAAAATGATTCTGCATGTTTGACTCTCACTAGAATGCCCAGCATAAGAGCATGGACACCTGCAGGGATTTTGGCAAAATCTACAGGATATTTCTGCTTCAAAATTTTCAAACTTCTCCTGATGTTTTTGTTTCGGTTTTCTGTTAAGCTTGGCTACTGCATCCTATTTGAGTACCAGATATCACTGAGTCACTCATAAATTGTATTAAATAATGAATCTGAAAGTGACTTTCAAGCTCTGAATCAAGTCATAATGAAAAGGAATTTATTTTAAAAAAATGCACTTGTGGCATTTGTACTGCAAGAATCCATCATTCCCACGTGAGGGGAGGAAGGGAATAATAGTTTGATGTTACCATCGTTTTTGACGGAAATACACAAAGTGTTCAATTACTCACAAATTTGGGAAAAACAAGATAATGCACTAGACTTAAAATTAAGGTAACTTATTCAAGGACACCTGAGTGCAACTTCTGGTTTACACTCACAGGTAACAAAATTATTTTCATGTATCAGACAAAATCTGTGTTTTGGTCAAATACCTACTCATGATGCCAATTCCGACTACATTTTGTGTTTGTAAAACTCTGATTCCTTTCTTCGTCTGCTGTGTTCCCTCTCCAACTTGGAAAAGAATTAGTCATTGTGTCCTTCGTATCAACTGGGTCTTCAAGAGCTTCTCTAGAGTATCCTCCTCAAAATCTTTTAAGACAGTTTCTTTCTTTGATAGCTAATATAAGCGTTTCTCTAGAGTGTTTTGAGACTGTGAATAATTCCCTTATTTTATTTATACTTTCATGCTGGAGAAAATTTAGATTTATTTATGAACCCAGTGAGCCTTTTATTTTGAAAACTTTGAAAATATGGTTTTCAGCCTTCTTATGCCATGTTCTCCAGTAACTGCATTAGAGCTAAGCTGATATAAGCCAAACTTAAATTTATGTATTACTAGCAACATTTCAAACCACTTCTGGTTTTCATGTTGGTTTAACGTCATTCCTTCCATTACACCAAAGTAGATCATGTATGCAAGAACCCCTAAATAAATCAGGTAAACCAGTCACTAAATCAAGTAAAAGAAATAAAAATGTATGACACTGTTTAATTCACCAAAACTCACTTTTTCTGTTAATATTCTCAAATTTAATTTTTCTTGGACAGCTACCCTTGTAATCAGGAAGAGGCACAGCTAAATGATATTTTAGGAACAGGGAGAATAACAACTACTGATATTCAACTCAAATACCAGAAGTCATGCCATTAATTGACTTGTAGACAATACTCAGTCTTCATTCACTGGATATTTAACCAGCTTTTTACTTTGGCAATTTTCTGCTTTGTGAAAAATACAGTATATTCTTAGTAGTTTTACACAAGTAAAGGCAGAGCAGATTTGTTAGATTAGCTGAGATAGCACCCTGTATCTCAGCTCCTTACACTTGATCCAGTTTCATCTGTCTTCAGCCTAGTAATTTCTGAAGGCCAACTTCAAAAAATAAGATATCCAGCTGTGATTTGAAAGCAGCAATGAGTAGAGAATCATAATTTCCTGTGGTAGTTTATCCCAGTGGTTAATAACATTCAATCATAGAAACGTGGCTTATTCTACCCTGAAGATATCTGTCTGCAGCTTCCAGCTTCTGGTTATATCTTCCTGGTCATATCTTTCTGTGCTAGATAAAAAAAACTCTTTAGTCACTAAGTAATTTCTCTCCAGGGCAGTACTTGTTTGTGGTAATCTAGCCAGCTTTCTATTTCATTTTGAATAGGTAGAACTCTTTAGCTCTTACGTTAATGCAACTTAAGAAATACAGAAGTTTTCAAAATATTTTTATGACTCTCCTAATTTTTCTTCACTTAAATTTTCAGCATCTTTTAAAAAAATAAATCCTTCCAAAGTCTGTGTAACAGTTCAATAATGATCTAATGTGCAGGTGCAAATAAAATGGCCACCCCACACCTAAGCCATATTTCATTGTTTGTGTAACTAAATATCACGTGAAGCAAGTTTTCCTTCTGCAGTGTCCCTTTTGACAGCTGGAGTTGTTCATCCACTACAATACTTTCCAGAACTGCTTTCTAGAATCTGGTCCCCTAACCTCTACCTTGCACTCTTTTTTTCTCTGATTTGTAACTTTTGTAGTTTTTGCAAAGTCCAGCTTTGCTAATTGATCCAAGCATTTCATTATTTTCACTCTGCCACTGTCACCTAGAGAACTCATAGGCTGTAAATTTGTGTTTCCTTGCCAGTCTTTGATGAAACTTTTGAGTACTAGGTCTGATGTCTGGAGAAGCAAGATACACTGTAAGATGCACAGACTGTCAGTCTGAGCTGCTTCTTTAATGATGGCTGCTTTTTTTTGATTTATCTAGTTAACTGTATTAATATTGTCTAAATACTGCATGTCACTAAGTCAAACAACTTACAGAAATCCTAAGGCTATTCCATCTATACAAGCATGAGCCAAAGGTGCTGTCTTGCCCCCTAAGATTGAAATCAAACTTGGAGATGTGTTTTCATGTAACCATGTTGCCCAGCATCGATATTTCTGTAATGTAAAGCAGACCTGGCCTATGACTATCTAAACCTTTTTATTTCTTCCTCTAGATATTGGCAAGTGAGCATCTGGCATTATTCATACTTGCCGTGACAGTGACATTCCAAGACATATTAAAACATTAATATCATTATGGCAGAGCTCCCTTCAGTTAGGTCCTCAAATGGTTTTCAGTGCAAGATAACTAAGCCATAAGCTTTGAAAAACATTCATCCCAAGCTGAAGTTTCACATCTTTTGTGCTTAGCAGTAGACAAGAGGTATTGCCTTCTCCTCCTTGTATGATAGTAGCACGTCATCCCACTTTTTCCTCAACTGTGAGAAATAAATTACTGAAAATTACTCCATTTTTTTGTTTTGCTATTAACAATTGTTGATTTGAGTATTCCTGTATAAGAAGCGAAGCACCCTGAGATAAAATAAAAATTAAAACCAGCAATTGCATTCTTCAGTAAATCGTTAGTTGTATTACCCTGTATTATATACAGTATTAGGATTTTCAATTTGCACTGGTTAGGTGTTCATTTTGGCAATTCTGTTACTTGTTGTCTGAATGTTTTTTACTTCAATATTTTATACATATCTTCCTGTTTTGTCTTCCAGATTCCTGTCGCTGTGACACAGATAAGTTCAACCAACCATCCAGTGAAAGTGGGACTCTCAGATGCATTTGTGGTCGTGCACAGGATCCAGCAAATTCCCAGTATGTAGAACTGTAGTGGTGTTACTAGTTCGGAGGCTGAGAAACGAGTATAAGCTGGCTGATTGCATCGTGGATGATTAGCTGCACAGCAAATCACTTAACTAATTTCGGCTTGTTAATTCAAGTGTAATTTTATTTGGTTGATAATTCCCAATGTGGCTTTCTCTGTCATTGTTTCTTTTGAGCTGATAAATTAAGTAAATAAAACTAAATGGCCAGCCAAATAGTGTAAAATTAAACTGTCAACCAGTACAATGTGATATTCCATAAGATACTTTATCTGGAATATGCTTCCATTTCCATAGTAGGGAAGAAGCAACCTGTTCAAATAAATTGTCTATATCCAAAAAGAGAAAAATATCCAGGCTGGAAGTTCTTGATACTATTACATTCTGAACTTCAAGTTCATATATACATTTTAGTGAGAGAAGAAGAGATTTAGATATTAAATAACATCTTGGGTTCACTTAGTCATAGCAAAAGTAATGCAGGTGACATTGAATTTTCTCTGACTTTAATTATACTTCGTATGGCTTGACTGAAAACACATAGTAGGAAATCAAGTGTGATTTTGTTGATGCTTTATTTTAACATCAGAACCCTTTGAGGTTGTTTAGCTATTAAAGAGTACACTCGTTTTCCAAGTCTGCTCATTTTATTTATGAATTTGAAGCAAATTTACTAAGTTCATTTTTTGATAATCCGCTAATAGCAGGGTGTAGATGGAAGAAGGTGCACTTGGACCAGCCCCTTAGGATAGAGTCCAGGCATATTCTCCTGAAGTGAACCTCTCCATGAGCCTTTCAGCTCATCTTATCCCTTCATCACATTTACACAGTCTTTGAAAATAAATCCTACATGTTATGTGTCCTGTAATGGGCAAGATGAAAAATTTCAGTAGCATCTGTTGCTTGTTGTGAACTCAGAGTAGTGTGAAAGAGGTTGGCATGCCCAGATTTCACTTAAGAGATCAGGTCTTGAAAGAAATCTGTTTCTGAAATATGAGAGATAGTTGTGGTGTGCCTATGGTTGCCTGGATTGCTTGTTAGTGCTTAGGAACATAGGAATCTAGGCAACTGATTTCAGCAATTTGAGTGGTGTTTTTAAGTGAATGATCTGAATATTTCTGTGAGACTTCGGCTTGTAAGAGCTCCTAAAATGGATTCAGGTAGAAATTAGGTTGATTGACTTGTGCAAATGGTTTGTAAGAATAGTCACACAGAAATTCAATGTAAGAGGCAAAATCAATATGCAGATCTTCTGGCATCAGGCCTCCATCATCAAACAACACTGAAGATCTTATTTTAGGTAGTCTAACATATGCCACTGCGGCAACTGTTTTGATAGCATTATTTCTGTATTACTGTATGTAAGGTACTGCTTTTCTCTTAATGACGGGTTCCGTGGATGGTGGTAATTCATGATTATTTGTGCTAGTTTGTAGCTTACACTAGAGCTGGTATTAATCAAGGGAATCACCAGCTCACGGTAGATTTTCCTGAAGTTAAATTGTGCTTTCAATGAAACAAGTTTACATTAGGATGTACAGGCAACATAATCGCACCCTGATAGAACCAGTAAATAATGTTGGCCCATAGAGAGTCGGTGGCAGATGCTCTTAAAATATGCATGTTCTCGCATTCTTGTTTCTCAGAGGTGTTAAATAAACCATAGCTCTAGTCAATTACGGAAAAAGTGATATGATAGAATTGTTGGTTTACTTTATTTGTTAGCTCCTTAAGACAACAGAGGAATGGAAATTGCTCTTTGTCCCAAAAGAAGGCAAAGATAGTATAGCTGTTAGTTTTTCCTTACCAGTTTAGCAAAGACTTTTCTTTTAAGAGAACCTAGTTTCCCTTTATGTTCGTGGCTAGTTATAAAGACCAAAAAAACCCCCAAACCCGCCAACCAAAAAACCAAACCCAAATCAAACAAAAAAAGGCCCAACTCTACTGCTTTATGTTTGAGTTTTGTCAGTTGTTTTATATAAATCTTGCATTTGAAGAGGGAAGAGACATTGAGTGCATTTTAAATGCTGAATGTTTTTGGTGCACTATATGCTTAGCATTCTAAAATTTCAGTATAATAGTCCTAGTTCTGTTGAAGTAATTTTGGAAGATTAGAATTAAGTATCAGATTTTTTAAGACACACTGTCCAAAACACTAGGAATAACTTTTTTAATACTTCTGAAAGGTGAATTCTACAGCCAGGCAAACCTATTTCATTCTGAGAAGAGAAAAGCATGCTTTTTGATCAGCCATTTCATTTTAAAACTGCATTTTAATGAGTGCTAAAAAGGATCTTCTTGAACAGCCAGGACTAAAAGAAAGGATTTTCTGAACCTTTGGAAATGGAGGACCTTGAGCCTTCCTACATATTTTTGTTAATATACTCCTACATATAAAGACTTTTCAGTAATACTCCTTTTACTTGTCACCTTATCTTTTAAGAGTTAAAGCATGGAGATGGGAGATTTTTGTCTGGTGGTTTTTTGTCTGTTTTCTATGGGTTTGTTTTTTCTGATCTGCTATTACTGCATATATATAAACAATATCTTTATTTTCAAGCCTATATGTGGTACTATTATATCGATGCAGACTGGCCACTATGTTGTATTTTTGGATGGATGGATGGATGGATGGATAGGTGGATGGATAGATAGATAGATAGACAGATAGATAGATATTCACACACACACTCATGCTTTGAAATGAATGGTGATATGTGAAGGAAAGCAAATCTTTACTTGACACCAAGTTTAGCAAGAAAAGCCCTAAATTCTGAGATTTATATGACAGAAAAGTGTCAAACTAAGTCTATCAATTAATTTCAGAGGAAAACTGTGCTTCTTCCAGGTAATTCAACAGAAGTGAGCCATGCTCTGGACCTCTGCCTCTGGTTTGTCTGATAAGTTAAAGGGACCACCTTGATTTCTTCCTCTTTAGGACAGGCTGAACACTTGTACATTAACTATTTTTCTTTTTGTTACGAAAACACAAAGAATGTTTAATGAATGTTTTCCAGTTAGACATCACATTATTCGTGAAGACAAAGCTGGGGGATAGCTTTACTTGTTCCGCCAGCAAGTATTCTCTCCTCCCTTTTTTCCCCAGGATCAGGAACCTTGTCCCCGTCACCTTGCAACCACCTTCCCTTCCCCGTTCCTTCCTATTTCTTGGATTTTTCTCAGCTATCCTTGGCATTCTGTTCGTGGTCCTTTTTTGTTGCCTTCAGTGTCCTCTCCTCTCCCTTCTGCTGACTGCCAAGATCTCTCTCTAATTGCATTCTTCCCCTATGTCTTTTTTTTCCTTCAGGGTTACCATATTCCTCTCCTTTGTTTCAGTGCTCTCTTCCCTTTTGTCTTTCAATTAGCTTTTTACTGTGCGTGAAGAAGAAAAGAAAAAAGCATTTCCTGCAATCCACTATTTTATTTTAGCAATGAAAGAGCCCACCAGTGAGCTTGCCCAGACTGTGCTTTATCTTCCACAAAAGCATGAAATACACTAGTAAAATGAGAGAGTGCCAGATTCAGGGAGTCTGCACAGTGAGTTACTAATCCTGCACATACAGATAACTTACAGATAAACTTACACATTTTTCTCCACAATGAGACATACTTTTCCATGATCTTGGCCTCTACTATATTAGGTACAGCTCTTTTAGAAAGTCTGTACCTTGACAACCCAACAGTGAGTGACAGTGAAATTACTGAACAACACTGTGTACACAAACAAAACCGTAGCTGAGCGATGTCTTAGTAATATTACAGTTTCAGTGTAATTAGTGCCACTCAATGTATAGTGTAACTCAAGCATATCATTAAGTGACAACTCTGCATTTATAACCATTTGTTGAAGATTTCTTTCCAGTTTGTTTCCGGCAGTGAGGCGTTACCTTTCTGAAGGGCAGAAAGGTGCAGCACCATCTGGGAAATCGCAAAATCTAATTTGCTGACGCCTTACTGGTAATGTCATTTACCTCAGTGCAAAGCCTCTGTGCAAAGCAGGCCCCAAAGTTGTCAGTCTAAATTCATGGTATGTCTTCCTCTTTCCACTAGTGTAAGTGATTCCAGCCTTGCCTGTTTGCCGGCTGGCCCAAAAGGCTTTAGCTGGGCAGCTGGGTTCCTTGGCACTAGATGTCCCATTGAGGAGCAA